>NW_021632091.1:0-213965 GCF_004799145.2 Neltuma alba | reverse complement strand
TTGCATCATTCATTCATTTACACTCTAAGTGGTTTTCAACAGTGTCTTAAGAGGTGTTAATTAACTTTGATTAAAGTGAGTTTTCATTAATTAAGACATTGGACCCAAGTGATACTTGGGGTTTTCTTCAGACTTAGAGGTTTTCCAACTCCCATCATTCTAAAGAGCAGTGATAGCTGAGCTTTCATTATCAAGAGACTGTTTAACCATAATTCCCTTTTAATCCAAAACATTTCTTAATTCATTCAAAATACCAAAAATAGTTAATTTTCTACACTTTGCATTTGTTGCACCACTTTTAAAACAACTAAAACCCCCCTTTTTACAATGGTTTTTAAACCCAATGTAGACTAGGATTTCAAATAACAAGCTCCTCGAGAAGCATGACTGGTTGCATCCTATATTGCATTTTATCTGGTGCAACTCTTTTTCTTGACGATCTGGAAGGCAACAATCCAGCACATCGATCAACCATCAATACCCCCAGTACTTGTGGCACCAGTCCCAGTTTGACTTGAGCCTGAGATCCATAGTCATGTTCAGCTGAGAGAGAAGTTAAAATTCTTGGTATGTCACATCAGGAAAGATGAGGATCAACAAGACTTGACCACCTACTTATATTACCTCTAGGAGGTGAGGGTGTTATATCAAACCCATAGACAAGGCAACCCTTATCTAGATGCTGAGGACTAGATCTTGATGATGACGGACATGCTTCCACACATACCTTTATGGGTATATGAGTTTTGTCGTCTGGATCAGATACTGGGATCTAATATTGAGGATTGGATCCAGAGCCTTGAGAGCTTTGTTATTGTTCACTTTCTTTAGGCAGTTAAAACCCTCGTAGTACTGCTGTAGAATTTATTTTGGTATAGCTAACCATGGTAGGTTAAAATTGCACTTGGATGCTATGTCGGTTTTAGTTAGTATGTATGCCTTGAGCTTTGCTGCTTTTTAGGGTGATGTATGAACATTGATTATTTTATGCCCTTTTATTGAATGAAATCTAAGCATGTTATTTACTTCCTCTTCTGTTATACGTATTCCAATTAGATATCATGATAGTTAGAACTAGAAGAAATAGTTTGCCAGAGAGACCCTCAGGACATGACTTAAGGGTCCCTCCAGATCTATTACAATTGATTCTAGATTATTTGGAGCAACAGTAGAAGACCATTGAGGCAGAATTCCTAACCCAAAGGTAGAAAGATGATGAACCCTTTGAGGAATACCGACCCAAGTTTATTCACCTCTCACTATTCTAGCTATCTCTGTTACCAAGAGGACGAAAGGTGGATGATGGATAAGATGGTCAGAGGACTGCAGCAATCCTTGAGGGAGATGATTGCCCCCAGGCAGTTTAAGCACTTCAATAAGGCAGTTAAGTCTTTAGAAGCAAAGTTTGACCAATATGATTTTAGGCAATTGGATGAATCTAAATTTGAAATTTGGCATCTTATAGATCTTATCTATTCATTTTTAGCTTTAAAATGAGTAGTAATTCATTAAATTTGGTGTTTTGTACAGAAATTTATATCCTTTCAAAGTGGGGCATAAATCCCAAAAAATTAGAAAATAACCAAATGAATACTACCACTTTGAGTGAAATTTGGAATCGATGTGTGAGATCTACATACTGATGAGTATTTTTTTCCTAAAAAGCATGTCAAGAGCTTTCTATGGAACTTAGAATCATATCATTTCAATTTTTTTACAATTAGTTATGAATTTTTAAAATTGGCCTAAAATGTTGTGAATAGTAACTCTGAACCTAAGTTAAAATTTTAAAATTTTCTCATACTTAAGGGTCGTACAATGACCCTAATGGTTCCAATTGTTATATAATGAGGTAATAAAGGAGGTGTCACACATCTCTAGGCCATTAGCACTCTTGGTTTCCCCTATCCTCAGGGATTACTGGCAAGCAGAAAGCTATCTTTAGCTCTTTCTAGCTTTTTATATCCATTTAGGAATAAGAGATAGCCACTTTGATTGTGCTGCCTCAACACCATATCAAGGCTATAGTAACTGTATCTAACTTAGGTTTCCACTTGGCCCTTTTTGCTAGGGTTTCGTCTTATACCTCTATCTGACTTGTAAGCTATTATCCTATCTTTCTCTAGAGGGGTAGTCTCTTTATGTTTAAGCAGTGGCTACCTTCTTTATTGTCTGATTTCTTGTCATCATTTCACGTGTACTTTTCTAACTGAGGATTCAAACTTCACCTCTTGAACATCCTCAATACATAATTTTCTTAGAGCATTCACCTCCAATCCATAACCTTGGTTGGACTATGACTAGTATTCTATTACTAGCTCCAACCTAAACTGGGCTTTTTCTAAATCTTTACAGATAGTTCCTTTTCCTATGCCAAAACTAGACTCTGATACCAAAAATATCACACCTTACTTATATAATATCTTAGAGTCTATCTAGAACCATTTTAGACCACTTTGGATGGTCTTACACTCATAAATGCAAACTGGACGTTGATTTTCAGAAAAACATTGTTCACTGTGCAACTTCTAGATTACAAGTCTAATTTTGAAAAGTCATAACTAATTCCAGAAAAATTGTATTGAGGCCCTCCAAAATTTTACAAAATTCTCTTTGAAAGCTCTTTACGGAGAAAATATTAAATTAGACTTATCTCTTACCAATTCGTACAATTTATTCATTAATTTTTACTGTTCATTTAGTAAATTCTGAAACTTCTAAATTCTGTGCCTCAAATTTGGAAATTCATATCTTCTTGTGTACACATTTAATTAAGGTTATCTACCTCTCATTTTAAAGCTTGGGATGTATACTATAAACCTACCAAATTTTATGGCTTAATTCATTCATTTGATAGGTCAAACTGGAGCTCGAAACGAACTTCTCTAAAACATACGTTTTATCCCTTTACCTTTACTTGCTTTAATTTTTTTTTTTTAAATTGGGCATACATAGCTTGGGCCTACTCTTTTCCATTCATCCTCATACATTTCCATTCATGCCATAGACATTCTAATCACTACATTGCATCATGGGGATCCATAAACATAATTTACAAAATGGGAGAGTTATACATTCATCAACAATCTCATTTATTAACATGAATAATTCTCTACTTTCTTCTCCTTCCTTCTGATGCCATTAATGCCCACCATTGATTGACCTAAATAGTTGGTTAGGAAAGGGTAAGATTAGACAGAATCTCACTAGCAAACAGTACCATATTAATTATGCTAGATGGATGCTAATGCACTACATGCAACTTACTTATTCTCTTGTTAATTAGTGACATATTAGTATGCTCAAAGCTACCCTCTTGATGCATGGCCAAGGAGACATAATCTACTCATCATGAATAGCAATAACGGTAGCCAAGACATATCATAATAACATTCAAATAACATGTACATAGCAACACACAAGCATACAACATCAAGCAATGATAGTAAGTAAGTTCACTACCTTACACTTCAAGCTTTTTTTTTGCTTTCCTTTGATTCCCCTGACATCCCAACTGTAACATCTCAAATTTTGAGCCTAAAAGTACCAGAAATAACTTGAATTGAATAGTGTCACATCCAGAAATATGGTATTTAAGATAGGGATATTCCTAAATAATTAAGGGTCAAAAATGACAAGGAGAAATAGAAGAATTTGGTGGAAAATAATTATTATAATTTTTCCAAGCCAATTATGAAAAGCTTGACTAATTAAGGAAAATTGATCAAGAATAATTATGGAAAAATATTTTCAATTCTCAGAAAATTAAGGAAAAATAAGGACAATATTCCTTGAGAATTATATGGGATTATAAAATTAGTTTTATGACCAAACTGCCCCTAGAGAGATTACAAAGGAATTTAAGGGCAATTTAAGCTAGTTTAAGGTCCTTTATTTGCAAAATTCCAAATAAATATTTTTAAGGAGGATAAAATCCAAGAAAATTCTATGATATCCCAAGGAATTCTAAGAGATTATGAAATTAAAAGAAGCCCTAAGTATCTAAGATTTTTCCTAATTCCTCAGAAAAGTGGAAAAATCACTAAAGAGAAGGAAATTAGTTTTCCATTTTATTTAATTATTGGAAAATTTAATTTGAGACGAAGAGGGAAATTGGGAAGATAAAAATAGGAGAATAATTTATGGATCTGACAGAAAATAATTACAGGAGCAGAGTACTGTAATTATAGAAAAAAAGTTAAACCCGGAGTAAAAGCGTACCGATAAAGCAAGACTAGAGTCTTGCAATTCAAATGGTTCACACTTAGCCATGTGTCAAGCCTCTAATGGATGGTAGTTAAAGCTTTCCAAGTGTCAAGCTATCAATGGAGAGGATTTTGACTTTGAATTTAATTACATTATGATTTAAGTTAATTAAGAGAGAAGATTAAGACTAAGTAGGCTCTTGACACTTGGCACAACATTAATGATGGTTGGTGGGATATTTTGGTGCATTGAATGAGCTTCTCCTCCCCCTAAATCTGATCCATATTTCGTGCAAGGCATAAAGAGAGGGAAAAAGAGAGAGTTCAAAGGAAAACCAAGAGAAAGGCATCAACTTTGGTCATTCAATCAAGGATTCAAGGTGAGTTCTTAGTTCTAGATGTGTTTGTGCCTTGTTTTCCTTCTCTTTTATAGTTGAAAAATCTGTCCCCTCTCTCTCTAATGGTTGGCCGAACTGAATAATAAAATGGAAATGGAGTTTTGTTCATCACACTTGCTAAGACACAACAACACAAGTTAGATCCTAGTGTTTGCAAGTGATTATAGTTGGTTTTGAAGAATTTTTCATGGTTATTTCCTTGAGTGTTATTTTTGGCCAAAGTAAGATATGAACCCTAGGATATGTTTTTCAAAGTTTTGAGGCTTCCATTGTGTTCAAAATGAAGAATAGTGTAGGGTAAACCTAAAGAACAAGTGTTGGAAGCCATAGAATCAAAGTTGCAATTTTTGGGTTTTAAACCCTAAGGGTTTGGCCAAGCTAAAACTAGAAGAGGAAAATTTATTTTGTTAAATCCAAGTAGATATTTGAAATCTACATGAAAAATCATGTGGGGTTGAGTCAAGAGGGAATTTTTAGGGTTTATGGAAACCAACTCTAAAAATTCAAGAAAAAATGAAGCTTTAAGGGGCTTAGGAGTTACTTGAGTTATGCTATTGATTTTATGAGAAATGGTTGATGATTCTTGCTACCCTTTTTGTGGATTGCCATGTTAGGGTTTGGCACTTGTGGAAGCAAGAAGGAACAACAAGGAAAACAAAAAGTATTGGATTAAGGTAGTGGGATCTAATTATCCATTAATATTAACTTCGCATTGTTATTTATGGCATGTATGCTTGCTATTATATGGTTGAACTATGATGTTGTGATATGGTTGCTCCTTACATTTGTTGCCATGGCCTTGTATGTTGAGGTTGCCTATTTATAAAAGATTAGTTCTCCTATGATAGCTAATGTTGAAATGCTTTATAATGATGCATGTTAATGTTTGGTTAATTGATCTTGCTATTGGGATTTCTTAAAATCTCATCCCCCAAATATAATCTAACATTTTAGGGCCTGAAACTCCTATGAGCAAGCTGCAGATTGGAGACTAAAGTATGATGTTTTGCCATAAAATTCGTGGACCCTTTTTGGTTATGTATATATTAAGCTAACAGTGCTGTAAGCACACTGACATTGCTATGTTCACGTGACTATTTGATTATGCTCCTGGACGTTTAACACGAAATTTGGTATGATGAAAGATAACATCCTGAGCTTCAATTTAATAGCTAATACATTAAAAATGGTCAAGTATATGATTTATAATGATTTTTCAAAGTTAAAGGTCAGAATCTGGGAAAAAGGGTTTTTGGCAAATGGACAGTGTTGCATTTCTAAAAAACCTGACGCTTTTTCATAAGGAATTGGATAATGAGATTATTTTTCCTTGAAAGAGAACTTAAAAATATTTAAGTAATTTTTAACCACCCCAATTGGATTTTTGTGGAATAAGTTATGAATTTTTGAAGTTGGGCCCGAAAAACTGGATTTTATACCCGATGAACAGTAAAAATCCGAAATTTAGCGTTTTTAAGGTAAAAAGTGAGCCCAAGACCATCCAATGTGGTCTAAAGTGGTTTTAAATAAAACCTAAATGGATATAATAGTAAGGTGTGATATTTTGGTATCAGAGCGGAGGTTCTGGCATAGGATAGAACGCTCTGCTTAGTTAATATGTCAATTAAAAGGAAAATTGACATATTCTTGAAAGAGAATACTACTGCCTAATTATTAGATGGTTGGTTATTATAATGTAGGGTGGAGTAGAATAGCTTGTTATGACCACAATAGTGATTCAGACGGTTCAATTAATCAGAGGAGACCCGGAGAATCTTTCCCTATTATCAAAGGTCCCAAAGACAAGAAAGGAAGTTAAAGCAATTTTAGGGACTAAACTGCAAAGTGAAAGTTTTAAGGGGCTAAAGTGTAATCAAAGTTAGAGGATCCAGTAAAGTCTTGAAGGCCCAGAGAGAGAAAAGAGGCTAGATACAGGCCAAAGGTTAAGTTAGAAACCTCAAAGAGAGGATTGTATGAAGTTAAGTCCAAGTAGGGATTAAACTGTAAATTCAAAAAGTTATAACCAACAGGGGTAAAAATGGAAGAGTATACAGAGAATTCCAAGAAAATCCCAAAAAATGAGAAATAATATTCTAAGGCTCTTCTATGAAGAGAAAAGACGAAAATACCTTGAGGCAACTTAAATGGAATTTATGAGGTTATGACCGGTAAAAAGTATATCATTTGAGGTAATTATTTAAAATAGCAAGAGACCTCAAAAATGTATACAAAAATGAGATTAAATGGTTGAAAGGTTTTACTAATTTATAAAATTAGTCCCGCAATCAAAAGGCTAGTGGAGTCTGTTATAACGATAAAAGGGTATTTTAGTAAATGAATTTTTATGTAAGCTTAAAGGAAGTGTTATGGCCTAAGAAAATTCATAGATACTCTCTAGAATTAAAAGGAATTTATGGAGTAGACAAAAGAATTTTCTGAACTCCAAAAGGCCATAAAGAAAGTCGGAGAAACGTGGGCCAAGTAAATTGGGAGGAAACTTAGGAAACAAGTTTGATCCAACGGCTAAGATTTAATCTCCCTTCTCCTCCACCACTTTTGTGACACTTGGAATCTTCTAGAAGGATGAGGTAAGGACGATGCAAGAAGATGATGCAATGATGATGTAAAAGTTAACTTTAAGTTCCAAAATTGTCCTTACCCTTTCTATTAGCCACTAAGGGTATTTTGGTCCATTCAAGCCAAATTTTTGGCTATAAATAGGCACTCCCTCCCCTCACATTTCGGCCAAGCAAGGAACTATAGGGGAAACTCTACCACTCTTGCATTTAGAGAGAGAAAGAGCTATTTCTAGTGAGAGAAAGTCTACCTAAGATTCAAGCTTCAAGATCAAGGTATGTGATGGTTGTAACATCTGATTTGATGCCTATTTCGAATTAGTTTCTCTTTGTATCTGATTCTCAAATTTGGCATGATTAAAGTACACTCTTCAAGCTTTAAATCCATGGGTAGAACACTTCATTTGGATATGTGTACGATTTATGGTGATTTTTCAAAATTAGGGTTTGAAATCTGGAAACAGTGTTTAACCTTTGGAAGAGTGTCAAGTTCCGTACAGTTTTGGTACTGTTCAGCATGGAATTGGTTCCTGAAACTATTTTTTCTTTAAATATAACTTAATGACCTTTAAGTGAGATATGGAACCACTCAGTTTTGAGTTTTTTAGAATTAATTATGAATTTTCAAATTTGAGCAAAAATTCTGGAATTTCTGCGTGAACAGTACCCACGAAGTAAGTTTCAGATTTGATCTTCTTGAATCTAAGGCCATTTAAAGTGGTCCTAATTGAAAATAAATGGACCTTAAGAATGGGAAATGATGATATTTATGTTAGAAAAGTTAGAAGAAAGTCCTAAAACCAAGAGAAAGGGTTGAGGTTCAAGAAAGCTAGTCTTGAACTTTATGTAATCTAGTGGTCCTAATAGATTGTATGATCATTGTGACTATGTTTAGGACCTTGGAATATCCAAGAGGATGTTTGGTGATGTTAATTGAATGCCCACATGGTTGCAAAGTCAAGGGAGTCAAAGGACAAGTAAAGGAAAGTTTAAGGTGCAAGGTAGTGAACTTACCCATTGTCATTACTTGATGTTGTATGCTTGTGTGTTGCTGTGTACATGTTATTTGAATGTTATCGTGACATGTTTTAGCTACTGTAATTGCTATTCATGATGAGTAGATTATGTCTCCATGGCCATGCATCAAGAAGTTAGCTTTGAGCGTGCTAATATGTCACTAATTAACAAGAGAATAAACAAGTTACGTGTAGTGCATTAGCATCCATCTAGCATGATTAATATGGTATTATTTGCTACTGAGATTCCCCTAAATCTCACCCCCTTCCTAACCAACCCTTTAGGTCAATCATCAATGGGCAATAATGGCATGAGAAGCAAGGAGAAGAAAGTGGAGAGTTGTTCATGTTAATGAATGATATTATCATTCAATGTGTAATTCTCCTATTATGTAATTTATGTTGTGGATGCCTATGATGCCATGTATTTAATTATAATAGTTATGGCATGTATAGAAATGTATGAGTATGAACGGGAAAGAGTAAGTCCATGTTATATATGCCAAAGAAATAAAAAGAATTAAAGTAAAGAGATGTTAAGAGATAAAACGTAGGTCCTAGAGCAGTGAGCTTATAGCTCCAGTTTGACCTATCAAATGAATGACTTAAGTCACAAGATTTGGCAGACTCATAGTACACATCCCAAGATTTAAAATGAGAGGTAGATCACCTCAATTGGATGTGTACACAAGGAGATACAAATTTCGAAAATTGAGGTATAGAATTTGAAAGTTTCAGATTTTACAAAATGAACAGTAATATTTATTGATTAAACTGTACGAATTGGGCAAAGATAAGTCCAATTGGATATTTTTCCCTTAAAGAGCATCAAAATAAATTTCTGTAGAATTTTAGAACACCCTAATACGATTTTTATGGAATTAGTTATAAATTTTTGAAGTCAGACCTGTAACCTGGAACTTAAACAGTGAATAGTAACCTCAGTAATTATATTGAAATTTTAAATCTGCGGGCTGGTGTCATGATCTGCTTGAACCATAACACTTACAATGTGTACTCTGAGGGGCTACAAGTAGGATGCTTCACCAACCATATGAGCTTTCAGTCAACATCATCAAACATCCTCTTGGATGTTCCAAGGTTCTAAACATAGCCATAATGATCGTACTATCTATTAGGACCAAGAGATTGCACAAGGTTCAAGACTAGCTCTTTGAACTTAACCTCTTTCTCTTAATTTTTGCATTATTACTTACAACTTCAATTCTTTAAATCTCTTAGGCTATTTCTATATAATTTTTTATGTAGATTTCAAATATCTACTTAGATTTATGAAAATCTAATCTTTTCCAAGTGTTTAATCTATGCTTCAAACCCTTTCACAATTTTTGAAATTTTGGCAACATCTCCCCATGGGAAATGGCCATTCAAACCAACATAAAATGATATATAAACTACCCACAATCATTAACAAAAAGCTTAGGAGCTTATCTTAGTGATTTATATTGAAATTTCTATGATATTGATATTTTTTTTTATGAATTATTGAATTTTAAATTTTTGATTTTTAATAATAATTAGAATCTTACAAACCTTGAACTTACGTGGTCTTTCTCTCACTAGAAATAGCTCTTTCTCTCTCTAAACTTAGGAGCAAATAACCTCCCCTAATGATCTCCTCTTGGCCAAAAATGTGAGGGTAGGGGGCTATTTATAAGCCAAGCATTAACCAATTACCATCAAAGTTCAAAGGAATTACGATGTTTAGGTGTCAAGCTAAGCTTCCTTCTTGAATTCTCTCTTTCCTTTATTTAATTCCAAATGAAATAAATTCTAAAAGTCAAAATCCTCTCCATCCCTTTCTTGACAAGTGGCACAATGAGAGCCAAGTAAAAAGGTGTGTATTTTTCACCTTTTCCAGCACTATTTTGATACTGAAATAGCTTTGTCTTTTTCTATATTAGTAATATGAGCTTCCTTATCAATTTTTTTTCCTTCCTAAAGAGCCCTCATTTGCTCCCATAATGAATTTATATCATTAAAAGAAAAGAAAACTAATTTTCTTACTATATTAGTTTTCTTAATCGGGAGTTACTTTTTCAGGTCTTTATGTTCATTAAAACTTTCTTGAATATTCCATAACCTCTTATTAATCCCATAAAAGCTCCATCAATTTTCTTGGGATTTATCTAACCTCATAAGTATTTATTTGGAATTTTTCTGAGTAAAACCCAATTAGCATCATTGGACTTTAAATTCCTTTAAAAATTAACTAGGGGTATTTTGAGAATAAAACCACTTGTACAATGTCTTATAATTCTCAAGACAGCTTATCCTTATTTTTTTCTTAATTTTATAAGGCTCAAAACTATTTTTATGATTAAGTTTTGACCAATTTTCCAAATTAGTCAATATTTAATAATTAATTGAAAATTCAATAATTATTACTTTCCATCATAATTTCAACCTTTGAGCCTCAAATACCGTCCAAGAACCTTTTCTCTACCTTCCATAATTATTTGCTAACTTTTGAGAATTTCTAACATATTTTCCCAATATTTTCATATTTCTTTACACTATTCTGGCCCTTAAATGCCCTAGGATTTCCTTACTCTCAGGGTTAAGATTTTTAGGATGTTACAGCTGCTCAAAGAGATCAACACCTAGGTTTATTGCCACTACATTATAGTTAGCTTAGTTATTGTTTTGAGAGCCCTAGTGATAAGACTTGATCAATCATATAACATTATAATCTCATCCACATCATGGCAGAATAATATAGCATAACATATAGCAATAAATACAAAGTGAGATAACATTTAAATAGTAAATGCTAGCTACCTTTTCAAGCTTATCCTTAACCTTCAAGCTTCCCCCATAGCACAAATCCTCCTCTTTTGATGCAAAACCTATTGGTAACACAATAGGGCATCTTACATTATCACATCATTCATCATAATAGCCCTTAATCCCTTTATATTTGATTTTGGGTTACTATTTCTAGCTTTGATTCCTTACTTCCCTTGGGTCATTCCTACATGATTTTTCATGAAAAATTCAAATATTAACTTAGATATATGAAAATCCAATTACCCCCTATTGAAATCATCTTGGCTGAATTAAGGAGATTTAATTCCAAAATTCTCACTTTCAATTTTAATGTTTCCAAGCTTCCTTTCTTGGTGTTTTCCTATACCATTTCATCATTTAAATACATTGGGAACATCAAATTATTGAATCTAACTCTAACCCCAATTACTCATCTTGGCCGAATTGATACTCAAGTTCAAGGGGTTGGATTTTCTTTCTAAAACTCAAGTATAATCAATCAATTCCCATCCTTTTTAAGTGTTTAATCTATGTTTCAATCCCTTGGATATTTTCCTTCAATTTTTCAAAAATTTTGGCAGCATTTCCCTTTAAGAAAATGGCCATGCAATCACAAGAAGCATAAAAGCTTACCTTGATGATTCCTTAAACTTGTGTGGACTTTGTCTCACTAGGATTTGCCCTTCTCACTCTTAAATTTCAAGAGCAAAATGGTCTCCCAATGGTCCCTCTTCTTGGCCGAATTTAATGTGTGTGGGGGGGTATTTATAGCAATTTCATTAACTCTTCACCCTTGAATTTCAACAAAATTACAAGGGTTAGGTGGATAAATCCCAGCCCTCCAAACTTCGTTCAAAAATAATGAAAATTAAAATAAAAATAGTTGAACAAATCTCATGCTTCAAGAATGTGATCTTGCCACATGTCCACATGATGTCATGGTGATAATGTCACAAGCTTATGTCAAACCAAGATTAATTAGCCTAATCTTAGTTAACTTCCTTAATCACCATAATTCACCACCTTCTAGAAAACTATTTTATTTTTAATTTTCTATTAAATATTTTTCCTCCAAAATGGGCCAAAAATGGCGTGACATATAGGCCATTTGGGCTAAAAAATTTGCAGAAAAATGCACTTTCCTGGGTATCCTTACATCACACTGAATACTAGTGCAGTACCGAATGAATTATTTTCTATATTGTTTCTAATCCACTGTCTTAGAAATTTCATCTTAGGCCACGATTAACCTTCTCTCAGTGTAGGGAAGTTGCATGATTTTCCTTAGAATTTAATTCCTTTTGAGCCCTTTAAATATTATTAAAGCTAGCTTCCTCATTATTTAAAGTCAGTAACAATTTGATAAATTATGATAATCCTTCAAGAAAATTTTTCACATTTTTTTCAAAATTATTGAGGCTTCTAGACACTTTAAAAAATTAATTTTGTTTACTATTACTAAATATAGCCAAAAATTCTTTAAAATATAGAAAATTTTATATTAATTTATTTTCCTTTCAAACATTCCTTTGGGGCCTTAAACACTTCTCCTTGACCTCAATTTTATTTTACACGATTTTTTGGGAATTTCTAACCTAACTTCTCAATCAGTTCTTTCTTTAACTAATATTTCAAAAATATCAGTCTGGCTACTATCGGGTTTCAGTTCAAAACTTGTATAAACTATGTCCCCTCTTACTAACTGGCCCTTTGTCTATCTTATTTCCCTCATCTTCAAGGTTAAAATTTATAGGATGTTACACATATGCCCTTAATATTATGCAATCAAGAATGATGATGTTGGCATGCATGAATAAGTATAATAATGCATAGACGTAATCATTGGTATGTTGGGATGATGACATGCAAGATAAATAAAGTTTATAGCATGTTAACGTAAGTAAAAAGATAAACTTTCCAATTATGATCAATGAACTTATGACAGGGTAAAGGTAAAGTAAACGAAGGAATCTGCCTATAAAATTTGGTGAGCAATTAGTACACATCCTAAAATTTAAAACAAGTGATTAATCACCTAAAATGGATGTGTGTCCTAAGAGATATGATTGCTCAAAGTTAGGGCAGAGAATCTGAAAATATACTATTTGACTAAATAAATAGTGCAATTTCACGTGTAATTCTAGAATGACTAGGTAAGAAAATCAATAATAAGTAATTTTTTCCTTGTAGAGAATTAAAAAAGCTTTAAATAGAGACTTAAATCATCTCAATATGATACTTCTATAATTAGTTATGAATTTTTAAACTTGGACCAAGAATCTTGAATTTACCAGTAAATAGTAACCCAAGAATCAAATTTTAAATTTTTAATCTATGAGCTTATTTTGTGATTTGCTTGAAACATAACTCTTCCAGACATGTTGACATTTTCTTATATTATCTTGTTAATTTAGAGTTCTTAATAGTATTTTCATTGTGTTTTATCGGTTATTTTGGCTTTAGCTTAGTTGCTTAGGAGCTTTTGGTAATTATGTCACTTTGGTTTATTTAAAGGTATTTTGGTCCATAATGTTGTAATTACTCTTTAGTGTTAATTGGTTTCTCTATGTAGAATTCTAGATATTACATCTTATAGAATTTCCTTGCAGATTAGTTAGGACGTCAACTGTCATATCATGTCAATTCTAACATAGAAGATGAGGAACTTAGGTTGACTAATGACTACACAATATAGTAGAAACATAGACAAGACAATTTTTGAAGTGAAACCCGGAGAGGAACCTGCCCGTCATTTTGAAAAGTTTCGGTCAAAGGAGGGCAATAATAGAAATCATGCCTAAAATTCCTAAAAATTCCCAAAAATTTATGAAAAAAATAGAATAAAAGATCTAGGATAGTGTTTGAGGCATGAAAGATGAAACTAGCATGAAAATAAATTATTTTAAAATTTTCTATAATTTTGGAGAATTTTGGCTAATTATGGGAAAACCGGTCAAAATCAATTATTTAAAATATGTAGATGCCTCAATAATTCATGAAAAAATGTGAAAAATTATTTGAGAGGTTATTATAAATGTTAAAATTATTTCCTATCTCTGGAGAAGTAGAGGTTAGCTTTAAAATATTTAAAGCTAAATTAGATGGATAAAAGGCCGACTTCGAAAAAAATTAAATTGAAGGAGTTATAAATCAAAATTAAATCTGAGAAAATTAAAGGAACCTCTTCTCATTAAAAGGAACCTATTAGCATAAAGAAATGAATTTTTGGAGGTATTGAATTTTACAGGATCAAAGAAAAATTTAATTGATATTGTAAGATTATGCAGTGTAATAATCACAAGCTTAGTTTCCCTATTTTTCTACTTAAAATGGCATCAAAAATGAAGAAGAGGACCTAAATGGAATAATACACTTTGTTAATGGCTAAGTTTGAAAAAATGAAATTCTGGAATAAAAAATTGTTATTTTTCCACATATAATAGGCGGCACATGCGATGTCACTTGAGATAGAATTTTTATTGAATGAGGAGGACATCTAATAAGGTTTATGTGGCAAAATCATAAGGGATTATGAACAAGATAGTGCCAAGTGTTAGGAGAGTTAATTAGCCATCAGGGTGTGAATAGGATCTTGTCCGTCGTTCTCAGGATCCAGTCTTCCGCATCTAACTCAAGGAAATGTATTCCTTACAAAGATCTCGAGGGCATCAATGAGATTGTTGAAGCTAGCACTATCCATGCGACTATAAATGTCTCTTACACCATTTTTCCAAAGCCAGGTTTGAGGGAGTACTCTAAGCAATGCTAATATCTAGTCCATCATCTCTGGGGTAGCATCTTCCCTAGTCATATAATAGTAGAGCTTGTGGATATCCTCCAGATATCTCAGGTACACATGGGCATTCTGATTCTTGTCGATCTTAATGTACCAGCCCCTCTCCTTAAAATCCCTGGCTAAGTCCTCTATGGTGTGAAATTCTTTTATAATTGGAAGTGGTTTGACTTCACCAGGTCTAGCTCCATCATCATCAGATATTTCAATGACCTCAGTCCTCTGAGGATCATTAGAAGCAACTATGGCTATGTCATGCGGAGGGTTACGTTACTCTTCCATAAGGTATCATAGTAGAAATATCCTACAAGGCTATAATCCTTATTCTCACACCATAGCTATGCAGGGAACTGGCTTAGAGGTTGGCATATTCCCCTTAATGTTAAGAGATACTCAGTCACTTGGGGTTTAGGTTGAGAGGCAACCTTTTCAGGGGATAAGGTCTTGGCTAGGAGTTTTCCTAGAGAGGGTGGGAATTGGTCCTCCAGATTAGAATTTACGTTGCTCAAGATGGAGCAAGATACCCTATCCGAGAAGGAAAGGGAAGTAGCCGAGGCAAGACAAGCGGAGTTGACCTTATCTAATAGAAGTTTGACTAGCCAAGAAGGAAGCTATGCTTAGATATACCTGAGCTTAGTAGAGTACTAGAGCAAGCAGAAAGAAGAAGAACCTCAAAAGTCCTCTCCCTATGACTTCCAGAAGTAGCTGTGAACAGAAAGAGAGGCTCTCTTTTTAGGGATGAGATGTCTAGTTCGTACGCTACAGACATAGCAACCAGTAAGAGCTTGCACTCCTTGCATTAGAATGCCAAGCATTATGCATGTTAGAGTATGCTCCTACTAAAAAGGGAAGTAGAGGAAAGAGAAGTTGCATAAGTTCTCTCTCTGTACCATTCTAAAATAGTAAGAGACAGTAAGAGCAGCTAGAGAAATAAGGGAACTCCTAAGGTAGATTGGCTTAGGCACCTAAAGAGACAAATAGGTGGCCTAGGGAATTGACGCAAGGCCTAAGAGAATGATATTGGTTCTTGGAATAGTTTTGGGGAATTATCAGTTAGGTGACCAACTGAGTGGAGGTAACTTTACTTAGTCCTATAGCCTAAGTCTCCTAGGGATCAGTACCTCTTTGGGAAGATAAGGACCAGGGATGAGTTAGAGTTATAGAAACCTCTTTTGGTTGTAAATCCATACCAAGAGAGTACCCACGACTTCCTTCTAGATAACATTATCATTACTTAGGTTGGGCTTAATTTCCTTCTAATTAATAGAGGAAAGCCAAAGTTAGAAGAATTAGAGCTGTAAGACCTGAACAAGGGACATTCAGGCTAGTTCCAGATACAGGAAGAACTCCATGTGATACAGAGACAGACTGAGTATTGACAAACAATCCTTAAGATGAGGTGAGAGACAAGAATGTAAGTTGAAAAGACCTGACTAAAGATAGGTCAAGAAAGGGGCTAAGACAGCAAAGTACCAGGGTTGATAGGACTTGACTAATCAGTGCCTCAGATTCCTGTCAGCACTGTTCAGTTAAGCGTGCTTGGGTAAGAGTAACCCAAAAAGGTAAGAGAGTGTGAAAGCCAGAAATGCACTAAGTCCAATAGAAAATAGGAGATGAAAGTTAAGGAAGTTGTTAGGCTACTGAGTGTCCTAAGCAATATGGTTTCGGACTAATACCTGAGATTTGCTCGAAGTTTAGAAGTCCTTAAAGAAAGAAATAGATACTACTCTTAGATTCAATACAACTTACCATCCTGAGACGGATGGGTAGACACAAAGAATGATACAGATGTTAGAAGATATGCTACACGCATACGTGCTTGATTTCGATGGTAACTAGGATACGTACTTACCGTTAGCTGAATTCAGTTAAGATAACCATTTCCATTCAAGTATCTGAATGGCTCCATATGAAGCACTCTATGGGAGGAAGTGTAGATCTCTCTTGTATTGGATAGAGCTCAATAAAAGAAGTATCATCTAGGCCCGATACATGTCATAAGCTATGATGAAATTGTGATCCAAGACAACCCGTCTTTTGAGATCAGACTAGAGCGAATCATTGATCAGAAAGTCAAACAGCTGAGAAACAGGTAGATTTCACTGGTTGAGGTTGTTTGGAAAGGTCTTACACTAGAAAAAGCTATGAGGGAGATGGAGACTAAGATAAAGGAAAAGTATCCTGAATTTTTCCAATAGGATACGCTTTAAATTTCGAGGATGAAATTTATTTAGGAGGAGAAATGTCACATCCAGCAATAGGATAATTAGGAATAAAGAATATTCTTAAATAATTAAGGGTTGAAAATGACAAGGAGAAATAAAAGAATTTTGGTGGAAAATAATTATTATGGTTTTCCAAGCTAATTATGAAAAGTTTGACTAATTAAGGAAAATTGGTCAAAAATAATTATGGAAAAAATATTTTCAAGCCTTAGAAAATTAAGAAAAAAATAAGAACAATGTTCCTTGAGAATTATATGGGATTATAAAATTAGTTTTATGACCAAATTGCCCTTAGAGAAATTACAAAGGAATTTAAGGCAATTTAAGCTAATTTAAGGGCTTTTATTTGGAAAATTCCAAATAAATATTTGAATGAGGATAAAATTCTAAGAAAATTCCTATGATATTCCAAGAAATTATAAGAGATCATAGAGTTAAAAGAAGGCCCTCAAGTATCTAAGATTTTTCCCCATTCCTTTGAAAAGTGGAAAAATCACTAAAGAGAAGGAAATTAGTTTTCCTTTTTATTTAATTATTGGAAAATTAATTTTGAGACAAAGAGGGCAATTTGGGAAGATAAAAATGAGGAGAATGAATTATGGATCTAACAAAAAATAATTACAGAGGCCAGAGTACAGTAATTATAGAAAAGAAATTAAACCCGGAGTCAAAGTGCACCGATAAAGCGAGACTAGAGTCTTGCAATTCGAATGGTTCACATTTAACCATGTGTCAAGTCCCTAATGGAGAGGATATGAACTTGCCAAGTGTCACTTCGCAAATGGAGAGGATTTTGACTTTTGGTAATTAATTTCATTTTGATTTAGTTAATTATGAAAGAGAAAACAAGATTAAAGGGGCTAATGACACTTGGCTTTGCATTTATGATGGTGGTTAGGATATTTTTGGTTCATTAAAGGAGCACTCCTCCCTCTAAAATTTGATTAGTGTTTCACCCAAGAGAAACCAAGAGGGAAAAGTAAGAACATTAAGGAGAAACCAAGGAGAAAGGCATCAACTTTAAGCGTATAAGTAAGAATCAAGGTTAGTTTTTGGATCCAAATGGTTCATTGTCTTGTTTTCTTGCTTTGTATGGTTGTTAATAGAGTTGGATGAAATGTATTTATGGGAGGGGAAGAAGTTTTGTTGTTCCAACATGTTAGAACACTTCAAAGCATGATAAATCCTAGTGGTTACAAGTGGTTGTAGGTTGTTTTTGAAGTGTTTACTTTGATGTTTCTCTTGAGGTTCAGTTCGACTAAGATAATAAATGGACCCTAGGATGAGTTTTTTAATATTTTGATGCTTTCATTGTGTTCAAAATGGAAAATGGTGTAGGATAAACCTAAAAAGCAAAGGTTGAAGCATTAAAGCTAAAGTTGTAATTTTTAGAAAATAAACCATAGTGGTTCGGCCAAGCTGAAACTAGAAGAGGGAGTTTTATTTTCTTAAATCCAAGCACAAATTTGAAATCTACATGAAAAACCATGTAGGAAAAAGTCAAGAGAGAATTTTTAGGGTTTATGGAAACAAACTCTAAAATTTAAAGAACAAAGGTGGAAGCTTTAAGAGACAAAGGTTGTCCCTAAGTTATGTTGTTGATTTTTATGTGGAATAGTTGATGATTCTTACTGCCCTTTTTATGAATTTTCATGTTAGGGTTTGGCATTTGTGGAATCAATAAAGAAGAATAAGAAAATCAAAGAGCATTGGATCAAGGTAGTGGAATTTAATTAGCCATTAATGTTAATTTTGTATTGTTATTTATGACATGAATAGTTGCTATTATATGGTTAAACTATGATGTTTGTGATATGGTTGCTCCTTACATGTTGAGGTTGCCTATTTATAAGAATATTAGTTCTCCTATGATAGCTAATATTGAAATGCTTTATAATGATGCATGTTGATGTTTTGGTTGATTGATCTTGCTATAGGGATTTCTTAAAATCTCATCCCCCAAATACAATCTAATACTTTAGGGTTTGAAACTTTCAAGGGCAAGCTATAGATTGAAGGTTAAATTATGGTGTCAAACCATAAAAATTCATGGACTTTTGTTTATGTAGATATTCAGCTAGGCAGTGCTGTAAACCTATTAATACCGCCAACTTTAAGCGACGTTTGGTTAAGTTCCTGAATGCTTTTAATCACGAAATTTGGCATGATTGTAGATCACGTGCTAAGCTTCATTATGATAGCTAACATGTTAAAAATGACTAACTATATGATTTTTAATGATTTTTCAAAATTAAGGTTCAGAATCTGAAAAATGGGTTTTTGCCAAATGGATAGAGGTGACTTCCACAAAAACCTGACACTTTTCAAAGGGACTTGGTTCACAAGATTATTTTTTCTTGAAAGAGAATTCAAAGAGATTTTTATAGAATTTTGAACAACTCTATTTCATTTTTTTTAGATAAGTTATGAATTTTTGAAGTTGGGCCAGAAAACTGGATTTTTACTTGATGAACAATGAAAATCTAAAAATCAGCGATTTTGGGATAAAATTAAGCCCAAGACCATCCAATATGATTTTAAATGGTTTTAATTAAACCCTAAGATGATACAATAGTAAGCTGTAACAACCTCAACATGCAAGGCTATGGTAACAAATGCAGGGAGTAATCATATCACAAACATCATAGTTTAACCATATAATAGCAAACACTCATACCATAAATAATAATGCAAAGTTAACATTAATGGCTAATTAAATCCCACTACCTTGATCCAATGCTCTTTAATTTTATTGTTCTTCTTACTTGCTTCCACAAATTCCAAACCCTAACATGACAATTCATAAAAAGGGCAGCAAGAATCATCAACCATTCCACATAAAAATCAACAACATAACTCAGGGACAACCTTTGTCCCTTAAAGCTTCCACCTTTGTTCTTTAAATTTAGAGTTTGTTTTCATAAACCCTAAAAATTTCCTCTTGACCTTTTCCTACATATTTTCTCATGTATATTTCAAATTTGTGCTTGGATTTAAGAAAATAAAACTCCCTCTTCTAGTTTCAGCTTGGCCGAACCACTATGGTTTATTTTCTAAAAATTGCAACTTTAGCTTTAATGCTTTCAACCTTTGTTCTTTAGGTTTATCCTACACCACTTTCCATTTTGAACACAATGGAAGTATCAAAACATTGAAAAAATCATCCTAGGGTCCATTTATTATCTTGGCCGAACCGAACCTCAAGAGAAACATCAAAGTAAACACTTCAAAAACAACCTACAACCACTTGTAACCACTAGGATCTATCATACTTTGAAGTGTTCTAACATTTTGGACCAACAAAACTTCTTCCCTTCCCATAAATACATTTCGGCCAGCTCCATTAACAAGGGAAAATCAAATATTCCAACCATACAAAGCAAGAAAACAAGACAAGGAACCATTTGGATCCAAAAACTAACCTTGATTCTCACTTGTATGCTTAAAGTTGATGCCTTTCTCCTTAGTTGCTCCTTGAAGTTCTTCCTTTTCCCTTATGGCTCCTCTTGGCCAAAACATTAATCAGATTTTAGGGGGAGGAGCGCTCCTTTAATGAACCAAAAATATCCCAACCACCATCATAAATGCAAAGCCAAGTGTCATTACCCCCTTTAATCTTGTTTTCTGTTTCATAACTAACTAAATCCAAATAAAATTAATTATCAAAAGTCAAAATCCTCTCTATTTGAGGAGTGACACTTAGCAAGTTCAAGTCATCTCCATTAGGGGCTTGACACATGGCTACATGTAAACCATTTGAATTGCAAGACTCTAGTCTTGCTTTATCAGTGCACTTTGATTCCGGGTTTAGTTTCTTTTCTATAATTACAGTACTCTGACCTCTGTAATTATTTTTTGTTAGATCCATAATTCATTCTCCTCATTTTTATATTCCCAAATTGCCCTCTTTGTCACAAAATTAATTTCCTAATAATTAAATAAAAAGGAAAACTAATTTCCTTCTCTTTAGTGATTTTTCCACTTTTCAAAGAAATTGGGAAAAATCTTAGATACTTGAGGGTCTTCTTTTAATTCCATGATATCTTATAATTCCTTGGAATATCATAGGAATTTTTTTGAAATTTTATCCTCTTTCAAATATTTATTTGGAATTTTCCAAATAAAAGCCCTTAAATTAGCTTAAATCACCTTTAAATTCCTTTGTAATTTCTTTTAGGGCAATTTGGTCATAAAACCAATTTTATAATCCCATATAATTCTCAAGGAACATTGTCCTTATTTTTTCTTAATTTTCTCAGGCTTATAAATATTTTTTCATAATTATTCTTGACCAATTTTCCTTAATTAGTCAAACTTTTCATAATTGGCTTGGAAAACCATAATAATTATTTTCCACAAAGATTCTTCTATTTCTCCTTGTCATTTTTTACCCTTAATTATTTAGGAATATTTCTTATTCCTAATTACCCTATTGTCGGATGTGACACTCTCTTCCTCATACTGATCCTGAACCTCCATCCTCTACTATTCCTACTTCCACGTCTTCTGTTTCACCTTCAGTTCCACAATCTGTGCCACTTTCTGCATCTCCTATTCCTCCTTCTACCTCACTAGTCCTCATTCCAGTTCCTCAGCCTACTCCTTCTACTACACTACCACCTATCTCTCAAGCTCTCTCTCCTATTTCCTAACTACCTCCTCTCCCTATCCCTTTTGCTCTACCTACCTTTTCTTCTCTTGCCGCTTCCTCTACTGGTACTGACAAAAAGGGGGAGAAGAAGAGTTCTATCTAGTTTTTTTTTTAATGTTTGTTTCTATATGTTTTCAGTTTTAACTGATTATGTATTCTAACTTTGCTATTGTACTATGCTGTAAATCAGCTTGATTGCTTATTAGTTTATCAGTTTTGACTTATGAGTTTCTACCCAACTTTTACTATCAATTTATATTTGTTGATTTCTCATCTGAAGTATTATGCTGCTTACTGTCATTTTTGCCCTTATGTTTTGTCACACCTCCTTTGTTACCTCATTATACGTCAATTGGAACTATTCAGAATCATTATACGAGCCTTAAGTGCAAGAAAATTTTAATTTCACAATTTTCATTTTTGGATTTCTGTACACTATTCACAGTAATTTTGGCCGACTTTGAATATTCATAACTAATTATAGAAAAATAAAAATGAAGTGGTTCTAAGTTTTGTGGAAAGCTCTTGATATGCTCTTTAGAGGAAAAATACTCATTAATATCCAGATCTCATATATCGTTCCCAGATTTTGCTCAAAGTGATACTATTCATTTGCTCTTTTTTTAAATTTTTCAGGATTTATGTCCGACTTTGGAAGGGCATAACTTTTTGTACAAAACTCCAAATTTAATTAATTGCCACTTTTTTTAAAGCTAAAAATGAGATCTATAAGCATGTCAAATTTTAGATCCAGATTCGTCCAATTGATCAAAATCATGTTGGTCAAACTTTACTCCCAAAAAGTCAACCTTTATCTATTTTTCTCATATCATTTTTGCCTTTTCTTTTTCTTTCCTTTTATCTAGCTTTTCTCAACCATATGGCATGTACTCACACATAATCTTTAGTCAATTACTCACATGTACTCATCCTTAAACGTTGACATAATGATTCAATATGGTTTACAACCATACATAACAACATATAATTACAAAACATTGTTTCAATAGCATAAACTCCCTCATCCTCCAAGTGAATCTCTTTCCTTTCTCCTTGCCCTTAGTGACACTACTTGGGATTCCTATTACTGTTTATACATTGAGGGGAGTGAGGTTTTGTAGCATTGCAACTTTTAGGTCTAAAAGCACCAGAAATGGCCTAAATTGGATAGGCTACTAGACCATTTTTAGTAAAGGTCCCAAAGATTAAAAAACGAAGTAAAAGCAGTTTCAAGGACTAAACTGCAAATTAAAAGTTTATAGGGGCTAAAGAGTAATCAAAGTTAGAGGCTCTAATAAGGTCTTAAAGGCCCAGAAAGAGAAAAAGAGACTAGATACAGGCCAAAGGTTAAGTTAAAAGTCTTAAAGAGATAGTTTTATGAGGTTGAGCCTAAGCAAAGGTAAATCCGTAAATTCAGAAAGTTACGGCCATGAGGAGTAAAAATAGAAAGTACACAGAAAATTCTAAGAAAATATCAAAAAATGAGAAATAATATTCTAAGACCCTTTTGTGAAGAGAAATGATGAAAATACCCTTGAGACAGCTTAAATAGAATTTATAAGGTTATAACAGGTAAAAAGTATATTGTTTGAGGTAATTATTTAAAATAGCCAAAGACCTCAAAAATGTATGTAAAAATGAGGTTAAATGTTTGAAATGTTTTAATAATTTATAAAATTGGTCTTGTAACCAAAAGACCAATGGAATCGCTTTAATAAATTAAAAGGTTGATTATGCTGATAAAAGGGTATTTTAGTAAATAATTTTTATGCAAGGCTTAAAAGAAGTGTTATGACCTAATAAAATTCATAGATATTCTATAGAATTAAAGAAAATTTATAGAGTAGATAGGAGAATTTTTTGATCTCTGCAAGGCCATAAAAAAGTCAGAGAAATATGGGCCAAGCAAATTAGGAGGAAACTTAGGGAACAAGTTTTGATTCAATAGCTAGGATCTAATCTCCCTTCTCCCCCACCACTTTTGTGACACCTAGCACCTTCTAGAAGAATGGGGTAAGGATGATGCAAGGAGATGATCTAATGATGATGTAAAAGTCAACTTGAAGTTCCAAGATTGCCCTTACTCTTTCTATTAGACACCAAGGGCATTTTGGTCCATTCAAGCTAAGCTTTTGGTTATAAATACCCCACCTTGGAAGAAAATTTTGGTAGCCATTTGTAGAGGGAAAACCCTGCCAAAATTTAGAGAGAAAAACGTGGGGGTGAAGGCCAAGAAGAAGAAATAAGATTCAAGCTTCAAGATCAAGGTATGTGGTGGTTATAGCATCTACTTTGATACCTATTTTGAATAAGTTACTCTTTGTATCTGATTCTAAAATTTGGTACACTCTGTAAGCTTTAAATCCATAGGTAGAACACTTCATTTGGATATGTGTATGATTTATGGTGACTTTTAAAAGTTAGGGTTTAAAATCTGAAAATAGTGTTTAACCTTTGGAAGAGTAGCGAATTCCGTACAATTTTGGTACCGTTTCACTTAGAATTGGTTCCTGAAACTATGTTTTCTTTAAAGAAAACTTAAGGATATTTTAGTAGGACTTGGAACCACTCATTTTTTATTTTTCTAGAATTAATTATGAGTTTTCAAAATTGAGCAAAAATTCTTGAATTTCTATGTGAAAAGTACTCGTGAAGCAAAATTTTGAAATTTGATCTTCTTGAATCTAAGGCCATCTAAAGTGGTCCTAATTGACAAGAAATGGATCTTAAAGATGGGAAATGATGTCATTTATATTAGAAAAACTAAAAAAAAACCCTAAAACCAAGAGAAGGGGTTAAGGTTCAAGAGAGCTAGTCTTGAACATTATGTAATCTCTTGGTCCTAATAGATTTTATGATTAATATGGCTATGTTTAGGACCTTGAAACATCTAAGAGGATGTTTGGTTGATGTTGACCAAAAGCCCTTATGGTTTGGAAGTCAAGGGAGTCAAAGGAAAAGCAAGAGGAAAGCTTGAAGTACAAGGTAGTGAACTTATCCTTTATGTGCTTGATGTGTTATGCTTATATGTTGGTTTGTTTTGTTGATGTTTGTATGATGTTATGACATAATGATTGTTGCTAGAAATGCTATTTTTAATATGATTTCTATGGCCATATATTTTTATACCAAGCACAAAGCATGATGGCATGTCACTAGTTAACTTAAGTTTATGGAAAACTACATACCATACACTAGCATCCATCTTGTGCATGTATATGGTAATGTTTGTTACTGAGATTCTCCTGAATCTCACCCCTCTCTAACCAACCATTTAGGTCAATCATTAATGGGCAATAATGGCATGAGAAGCAAGGAGAAGAAAGTGGAGAATTATTCATGTTGATGAATGAGATTGTTGATGAATGCCATGTATTTAATTATAATGCCTATGGTATGTATAGAAATATATGAGAATGAATGGGAAAAAGTAATTGCAAGTTAAGTATGCCAAATAAATAAAAAGAATTAAAGTAAAGAGTGGTTAAGGGATAAAACGTAGGTCTAGAGGCAGTGAGTTTGTAGTTCCAGTTTGACTTATCAAATGAATGAGTTAAGTCACGAGATTTGGCAGACTTATATACACATCACAAGCTTTAAAATGAGAGGTAGATCATCTCAATTGGATGTGTACACAAAGAGATATGAATTTCCAAATTTAAGGCATAGAATCTGGAAGTTCCAGATTTTACCAAATAAATAGTAATCTTTATTGATTAAACTATACAAATTGGTCATGGATAAGTCTAATTTGATATTTTTCACTTAAAGAGCATTGAAGGAGATTTTCGTAGAATTTTAGAACACGTCAATACAATTTTTATGGAATTATTTATGAATTTTTGAAATTGGACCTGTAATATGGAATTTAAACAATAAATATGTTAGAATTTTTAAATCCACGAGCTTGTGTCATGATCTGCTTGAACCATAACACTTACGAATGCGTACTCTAAGGGGTTAAAGGAAGGATGTTTTAGATTTCATTGAAATCTCAGTAGCAATGAATTACAATCATCATGTAAATCAAGCAAGTATAATGTGACATGTTATAAGACTTGAAAACATCCTCAAGTCACATAAAAACCTGTTTTGCATCATACTAAAAACGTAACATCAACACTTTCACATTAGCATGTTTCTATGCATTTGGCCAAAGTATAATCAATTGCCATAAAGTCAACCATTATCACCACATAATTTCTCAATTCAAGCAATCAACACAATCACATTAAACAAGCAAGATAAAGAATTAAGTTATAATTCAATGCTACCTCTTAATCCTTGATGCAATTCGGCCTCCTTAAGGGAATTATGCTCTCCTTAAATTGCCTCTACAAACCTACCAATTCAAGTGTAATTTCAAGCCACATTAATAATCATTCAACTTAAATACAACATTTAACCTTAAACTTTCTTAATTCCCCTTGTTTTTTTTATTTTTAA
Source organism: Neltuma alba (assembly GCF_004799145.2). Lineage (NCBI taxonomy): Eukaryota > Viridiplantae > Streptophyta > Magnoliopsida > Fabales > Fabaceae > Neltuma > Neltuma alba. The sequence goes on along the minus strand of NW_021632091.1, from coordinate 187,865 downwards.
CATAATTAGTCCCTTTTGGTTTCCATCAATCTCTTGGTCCATTCCTACACAATTTTTTGTGTAGAATCCAAATATCTAATCAGATTTATAAAACTCACACTCCTTCCCTTTCATTTAAGCTTGGCCGAATATGGGGTATTATGTTTCAAAAATTCCATTTTTGATTCCAATGATTTTAAACACTTCCCTTTAGTGTTTCCTTACACAAAAACACCTTTTGAACTCATTGGAATCATCAAAACACATCAAAACAAACCCTACCCCAAGATAGGATAGTGGCTGAATTGATCTATCTTGAAACCTAGGTTGATTTTCTTCGAAAAATCAATCCATACACCACTTAAACATGCTTATTCCAAATCATATTTAAGGTCTCTATCCTTCCTTAAAGCATAAGCATGTTAACCGAATTTATGGCAACAAAACACCTCCAAAATAATTCAATTTCCTAACATAAACAAGCTTTAATCTTAACCAAACCAAAGCTCAAACATACCTTGGTGAATTCTTGATTAAAGCTTGATGATTTCTGATCTAAAAGCACTTGTCAAATTCAGTCTAGCTCCAAAAATGAAATGGACGACACCTCCCCTTATTTTACCAATTTTCTACCTATTTTTTGGGTATTTTGAGGGGGTATTTATAGGCAAAATAAATATGACCCTTATTCCCCCATTTACACGTCTAAAGGTCACCTAAGGAGGGTTATTTGGTAGCCATCCAATGCAAGAAGGGTTTAGATTTGAACACGTGTCCCTTTTCTAGAGTTTTCCAACATTTATCCATAAAAATTGGATTTTATTGTAATTAATTTGAAGTGTCCGAAACTATCACGAAATTGAGCTTCATTCTAGGCCCAATATGGGTCCCACACATGGTTTAGGATGGCCTAAAAAGATAGCCTACAAACTAAATCAAAATCCCAAACCATTTCGAAACGTTATTAGTTACTATTCACTAGTAACATTTCATAATTTTTCTAGACATTCAAAAATTCATTTCTCTCCATGATAATTCACCTTTTAATATAAGAACATGATCTAAAATTTTTTTTGAATTTTTACTACCTCTGGGTATTTATTTTGAATTTTCCTCAATTAGGCCTTTATCGGTGTAACTGCGGAAAAATAAATTCTCTAAAATTAATTATAGGCCTTCCAAGGCCTAAAACTAATTTTATAAATTCACAAAAATATTTAGATAATTCATCAATATTTTTTTCTAAAATTATTGAGGCCTCTAACTATTTAAAATAATTATTTTCCCTTAATTTTCTACTGTTTTCCCAAAAAACCTCCATATTCGGAAAATTCCATAAAAGGTCTTTTTTCCATAACTTTCACCTTTAAGGCCTCCATCGAGGCTCCAAAACTCTAATTCACCAATTTTCTATTTTTAGGGAATTTTCTAAAATTTTTCTCAATATTTTTTCGTTTTACCCTTCCTAGATCGATAATTATGAAAATACCAGTTTGGACCTTATTGGGGTTTCATATCAAAAGTAGTTTCATCTCCCTATCTAGTTTCTACATTGGCCCTCAACTAAATTTTCATACCTCCTGTCAATGCTAAATTCGACAGGATGTGACATGTTTTGTCATCATCAAAAAGGGGGAGAATGTTAGATTAAAGGTTTTGATGATAACGAATTAAGCTTTCTACTTCTCTGCGAATCTGTTAAGTTCATCGATAAAGTAATCGATCAAGGGTTAATCGATCAATTGTCAAATAATTGCTACTTCTGTCTTAGTCACTTAACATTGGACTTGGTCGATAATGTGTTAGATAATTCTAGTTTTATGTGTTGATTAATCAAGCGATTAATCATTGACAACATTGGTTAGTATAAAATGTTACAACAAATTATCGATCAATTGATCGATATCTATTATTCAATTAAATTTCAAGAAAAAGCCATAAAACCTCTATGAGTATAACACAGCTTTTATCGATCACCTAATTGATGAAGTATTAATCGATGTGGACTCAAATAACTGGTAAAGTCTCCTTACTTATTTTCTATATTGAACAGTTCACTTATTATCGATCACTTCATCGATCATTGCTTCATCAATAACCTATTTGAACATTATGTGTTAAAACATTTTCTAGTTAATCAAAAATGTATTTTGTCTTTTTTAGCAAAATAAGGATTTTCACTATCCATGATTGATCAATTGATCGATCATCCTTTTATCGATAAAATGATTTATCATCATGATCTCTGCATCCTCTTTTCATATCACATGATCGATCAAGTCTTTCTCTGACTTTTCCTAAAAATATTTTTAGACAGTCATTTATCGATCACATAATCGATTAATCATTAATCGATCATTTAATCGATCATCATCTATTTTGTGCACTTCAATGAGAAAGTTTTCTTCAAACCAATTTTTGATCACTTGTTCGATCATCCCTTTATCAAAGAAGTATTCAATCATCATATTTTGAAAATGAATTTCACTCATATTTAGCTTAATTGATGATATGATCGATCAAACATTTTTGATCATCTGCCCAATCAATGCTCATTTCATCACTTAAATAGTTCTTCACGTAATCCTTCATAAGACTCATAAACATTATATCTTTAAGCTTTTCTTAGCCGTCTTGAAACTGATAATTGTCATTCTTAAGGATACTGTCCTATCCCAAATTTTAGACCTAGAAGTACCAAAATTAGCCTAAAATGGGTTGACTAGATGTTGTTTGGTAGAGGTCCCGGAGATTCCCTAGAAGAACAGCAGGATTCCTAGGGACTAAATTGTAAAGGGAAAGTTTTTAGGATTGGGAAAAGAGGAAGTTAGAGACTTAGATGAAGTCTCAAGGCCCAAGAATGAGAAATAGAGATGAATGTAGCCTAAAGACTATGTTAGAAGCCTCAAAGAGGTGAATTGTGGGCTAAAACCGAGTAAGGGCAAAATCATAATTTTGTAAAGTTTTGGGCCGGTAAGGGTAAAAATGGAAATTATGCCTGAAAATTCCAGAAAAATCCCAAGAAATAGGAAATGGCATGTTAATGCCTGTATATAAAGAAAAATGACAAAAATGCCCTTGGATTAACTTTAAATGAGTTTTCAAAATTATGGCTCATTTTGAGGTGCAAAGCTAGATTTAATTATTTGAGCTATGAAGAGGCCTCTAAAATGTAAGTAAAAATGGAGATTCATGGGTTAAGAGATTATAGAAAATTATAAAATTAGTCTCATCCCCAGAAGGCCAGTGGAATGGCTTTAAGAATATTTAAAAGCCAATTTTGCCGAAAAAGAGCAATTTACGGGAAATTTAAAAAGAAATGCCTACGGATTAAGTTATGGCCCGAGAAAATTCACATGCTTCCTCTAGAATTTAAGGAATTTTATGATATTTTTGGATGAATTTTTAGAGCTCTGGATTGAATAAAATGCTTCAGTCAAATATTCAATAATTTCTGTCCCCTAAATAGGAGACAAAGCCAAAGAAAATATCTAAAGGCCATCATGACGATGTTGGGTCAGCATGTTGAGTTGCCAAGTGCAATCATGACACCTATGAGTCAGCATGATGAGTTAGCAGGAGATATTTATGGACAGCATAAAAATCAAAACACAGCACAGGTACGTTTTAAATAATCCTTTGTTTACCTGTTATAGTGAAATTTCTACTACACGGCTCAGTAAAGCTAAGTAGCCTGTTAATGAAGCTAATTATTTCCTTTAATGCTCCTCTAAGATGGTGCTAGAACATGTCCCAATGGTACAGGGTAAGTTAAGACCCGAAAAAGTACCTTATATGGTGCAGAATGGCAAAATAGGTATAGAAATACCTGAGGGCTATGATTTGCACGAATTTTATATTAATTTCCTCCCTATTTTAATATCATAATGATAAAGGGACATGGATGAGACAAGTGTACGATTGGATGTAAGACACGTGTACAGTCGGATGCAAGACGTGTACGGTTAGATTAAAGACATGTGGTTTGATGATGGAAGCATGATGTCATAGGACACATGTCATCACAAGATAAGAAGGGAAAATATATGGTCTAGATCAAGCCACATATTTTTAAGATCAACAGCCAAGATTCAATCTTATTTTCTATATATACCTCCTCCCCTCCCTCATTTCATCCTAAGCTCATGGAATCATGAGAAACCTCTTACAAAATGAATTCTAGAAAGAGAAAGAAGAAGAAGAGAGAAAGACAAGTGACCTTATATAAGATCAAGCTCCAAAACAAGATACGTTCATGGTTTTTGATGTAGTTTTCACTACCCTTATTGTTGTTGGGCTTGGTTATGGATTTTAATGGTTTTTAGGAGCGTGAAACCTTTGGGGGATATGCTGCACGAAATTGCTAAGGATAGGGGAAGATGAAATTGATGTTGGAATAATGTTTAAAGGCTTGAAAGGAACAAGAATCAAGTGGTTCTAGCTTTGTATTAATTGAATTCCATGACTTTAGAACCAAAGAGGATGCCATGGCCTGACTGGTTCTTGTTCCTAGGATGTGATTTTGATGATTTTAATGCTTCTAATGTGTTTAAAATGAAAAATTGTGTAGGGATAAGATGAAAGAATGAAGTTGGAAGCATTGGAATCAAAATTGAAATTTAAGTGGCAGATTTCGGTCTTGGCCTAGAACTAGGGGAAAGAGTTAGATTCTGATGAATCTAAGCTCATATTTGGATTTCTTGGGTAAAATTGTGTAGAATTGGCCTAAGGAAACAATTTTTACAAGGCTCAAACACTACATTATAAATTAAGGAAAAGAGATCAAGTTTAAGGACACAAGTCTTTCACATTATATAGTTCTTGGTCCTAGTGAGTAATGTGACCCTTGTGGCTATGATTAGGGGCTTGAAACATCCAAGAAAGGTTTGGATATGGTCGACTGAAAGCTAGATGGTTGGAAAGCTTAGGGAACAAGTTGAAGAACAAGAGAAAACTTATGATGCAAGGTAGCAAACTTTATCCTACTCTTGTGTTCTTGGTATTTGCTTGTATGTATGACATGTTTCTATGTTTATATGATTTTATAAACTCATGCATTGTGATTGTGAACATGTTTGAAATATGCCATAGGCCTATATGTCTTATGATAAATGCATGATGATTTCCAAACATGTCATTATGTTATAAAGATGTTAAGTTGCAAGCATGTTATGAATGCCAAGCTTGCCATGTATGTTTGGGTGGTTATTGTTTGCTGCTAAGATTCTCCCGAATCTCACCCTTTCCTAAACAACCATTTAGGTCAATCAATAATGGATAATGATTACTAATGTAACCCTATCATTGGATTGTCAAATAAAACTAAGCTAAATGTAATATAATATCACTAACCTAAATGTCAATCTCTTAAGGAGCTTATAGATGTCTTAGTAATCTATCACAAATATCAAATTAACCAAGTATGATGAATGAAGTGTTGTATAACCAATAACTATAACAAAACATAAGCAAAACTATTTAAACTCTTTGTAATTTTTGTATTTAATGGATGAAGTGAATGCAATGTATGAATTATCCTTGATGGTCAAGTCCATTAATCATCCTAGTTCCTCTCTTGATTGAGTTCAGTTTCTTTATTAGACTTGGTTTATGAAGACCTTCTACAAACAATAAATTCAATGAGCTAGAACCCTAACTCATCAAACTCACTTAAATGCCTAATATGGATTATGTCCTGCAATAGGTGTTTTACTCTCTTAATTAACAATGTTAGCACCCTGACCGATCAGTCAAGGGATTCAAACACTTGAGAAGAAAGAATTAATATAATAGAAGGAAATATCAATTCAATTAATCAATTTAAGTACAGAACAAATCCAAATCAGTCTTAATGCAAAACAATTGAATTACACTTCCTTACAATCACAAATCACAGATCTAAAATATAGAAACTACAATATATGAAGTGAAACTAAGATTAAGGTAGAAGAAACTCCCAATTATAGCTCCAGGATCTCATATTGACTTCATTGAACACCAAGGAATGAAGATCTAGCCTCTCATAACTGAAATTATAGCTTCACCAATCTCTGTAACTTCCATGGCCATAGCAGCAATGATCTGAAAAGAAATGGAGGAGAATAATCAGTGGAATTAGAAGAATTTAGGGTAGAAATGGTGGATTGATGATGGAGAATGATGGGAGGATGAAGAGAGACAAAGTGAGAGGATTTTGGACAGAGGAAACTAAGCTAAAATGGAAGAAATCACAGAATGCCTGAACTGGCACGTGTTTTGGATTTAAATATGGAAATTTCACATATTCGTTGCAGCGAATGAATCTGTTGGTCGCGACTAACTTACAATGACACCATATGAATTAATGACTTCTATTTCCTACATGATGAACATTAGTCATGGCGAATAACATATTTGGTCACGGCGAATGAAGGCAAAACTCTCTTTTAATGTTCTTTCAATCCTATAATCACCTACAATATTCACATTAAGCTCATAGTCATCTATTCCATGATATGTGGGATACATAAGAGTCAATGACTGAATAAAGCTCAAGAATTATCATATGAAAGCACATATTTGACTCTTATACCCTTAATGCACAATAACCTCTATCTTAACCCAAATTACACAATTACAAACCATAAAAGCATAAGTTTGGAATAGGGAAAATGTATAAAATATGAGACTTATCAACTCCCCCACACTTAGCTTTTGCACTCCTGGGCAAAATACTTCAATGTAAACCAAGAGGTAGGACTAAATGAACCATGCAAGCATCAAGAATCACATTTGGCAATCATAATTCTATACTCACATCCAATCCATGCTCATGTCATATGCTAAAAGAACTAGGCTAATAGTGCAAGGACTAGCCTAAATGAATGCTCAAGAAACCTCCTAAGTAAGTGTTTCACTCTAACTCTTAGGGGTTAATTTCACTCAACATCCACTTAACTATGCTCTACCATATGCTTGTAGTGGTTTTAAGCTCTCTGCCACTAGTAGTAATCACACAAAGGATCAATAGGACTTTTATTAGGTTGTAATGTTGGAAAAGCAAATGAATGGGGAGTTAAAAGCATTGATATAATGGAAGGAAGATAAGGAGAATGGGAATCAGAATGAACCAAATACTTGTATACAATTGAATGCATAAGAGTATAGAAGACAACTCCATGAAGCTCACTTATTCCAAACAATATATATTTTATATATTTTTTTATTCTCTTTTCTTTCTTTCTTTCCTCTTTTTTTTATATATTTTTTCTTTTCTTTGTTTATTTGTTTTCTTTCTTTTGTTCTTTTTTTTCATCTTCTTTTCAGTGATGTAGGAGGCCATCTAACTCAAGAAAAGATGTGGATACAACACAATTAAGTTCATTCCTATGTAAAAAGGTAAAAAGGTGAAAATGATGGGCTTAAAGGGTTAAACAAAGGATTAGTTTTTCAAGGTTGGCTTTTTGGTTAAACTAGCTTTATAAATGAATGCCTATGTCATCTCAATCATGTCAATGCAAATGCAGCCTCAAGCAAGAACCAAAACAAGCTCTAGAGAACAATAGACTAAGTGGATGAGTCACACATAATAAAATAAAAAATGGGCTCAAATCATTCCAACTAGGCTTTTTGTTCCTAGCACACTCATCAAGCCTAGTCTATGCACCACACTTGGAACTTAATGCATATGACATTCACAATTCATTTCAACAAGTACAGCATCACAATCAACCAAAATGCAATTAAGACACAAGACAAAGCCAATTTAATCCAAAAGTGCACAAAAAGTTTTTAAAAATTGAACCTAAAATGAGTCCTTTTAAGTTTGAAAACTAAACACAAACAAACGGACACAAAAGAAAACAAAACAAACAAAGTACTACATGCTCCCCCATACTTAAACCTTGCATTGTCCCCAATCCAAATCCAAAACAAGACTTAAACAATATGTTTGGAAATGCAAAGAATAAGGTGGAAGGATAACATGTCACATAAACTTTAAAATCTATCTTTTTCTACTGGTATATCTCTCCCCTATACTTGTTTAACAACATATAGTAGTAAATTCAATGTAGATAACTAAGAACAAGGAAAAGGAGAGATACAACCTTAATCATGGAGGCTTGTAACTAGTGTGGTAGAGGTAGAGTGAAACACCCAACCTTTAACCCCTCAAAGTACGCATTTAAAAGTGTTATGATTCAAGCAATTTACAAAACAAGCACTTAGATTGAACTTTGTGATTGGTTCTTGGGTTACTATTTACTAGTAAATTTTAGATTTTTAGTCCAACTTTGAGCAATAATAACTCTTAGCACACACATCTGTTTTGAGTGATCTACCACTTATTTTAAAGCTCAGGATATGTACTTTAATCATGTCAAATTTCATGAGCAGAGTCAATCATTTACCGTACTTCTACTATGTCACTATTTTATTGCTTAATTAGGGATAGCTTATCCCCTAACTTGCACTAATAGTTTATGATTAAGACTTTCCATATATAATACCATTCCATTCATACACTAACCATTCCTATACATTATCATAGCTAATTACACAAGCCAACATCACCATTTATCATCACATTATCATCAATGGCACAATTACAACATACATTGGTATATAAAGTGTACAACGTAATGTAATGCATTTCTTAAATTCTTTTCCTCTCTTTCTTGCTCCACTTCCTGATTTCTTCTCCAATCCTGTTGCTCCTAGTATGGTTGGTTAAGGGAGGGTGGGATTTAGGAGAATCTCAATAGCAAACATTACCATTTATGCATGCGAGATGGATTCAAGTGTATGACATGGTTTTGTGCACAACTTTATCATTTATGCATGGTGAAATACCATGGAAAGTAAGCCAGTTCATTCATATTTACATAACATAATGCCAAGGCATGCTTAACTAAACATAGCAATCATAATTCAACAGCATAGTTTAGTCACATCGTGGTATTCGTAGCACATACATACACATCAAGTACACAAGAAAGGTAAGTTCGCTACCTTGTATCATAAGTTTTCTCTTACTCTTCAACTTGCTCCCTTTTGCTTCCAACCATTAAGGTTTCTTTCTTCCTTTGCCATTCCTTTTCCTTAATGTCTCATGGCCCTAAATGCACTAACACATTATTTCCATTCATTCATTAGAGCCATGGTAATCAATAACATTAATACTTTATTTTCTTTGAGTTATATTAACTTCTAATTTTTGAGCTAGATTTCTAACCTTTCTAAAATTAATTTCACATGCTATCCCCACAAAAATTTGCATGTAAAATTCATATCCAAGATCAAAATAATCAAAATTGAACTCCTTCCCCATGAACTAGCCTTGATTGAATAGTATGCCTTTAGGGTCTAGAATTTCCATTTTCAATCCTAATGCTTCCAAACTTGTTTTCTCACCTTTACCCCACACAATTTTTCATTTTAAACACATTGGAAGCATCAAAATCATCAAAATCCAATCCCAACCCCAAGAACCATCCCTGGCTGAAATATTACTTGAGTTACATAATCAAGAAATTCAACCAATTTCACCGTAAAACCACTTGATTCTTGTTCCATTCAAGCCTCTAAACATTATTCTAACATCAATTTCATCTTCTCCTATTCTTAAGAATTTCATGCAGCATAACCCCCTAGAGTTTTAAGCTTCCAAAAATCATTAAAATCCATAACCAAGCTGAACAACAACAAGGGTAGTGAAAACTACATCAAAAACCATAAACATACCTTGTTTTAGAGCTTGATCTTGCATGGGACCACTTGACCTTTCTTCCTCCCTCTTCTTTCTCTCTCTATATAAACCATTTTTCCATAGCTTCCCCAAGGTTTCCTCTAGGTTGGACGAAAATGAGGGAGGAGAGGGGGTATTTATAGAAAACAGGACTGAGTCTGAGCCGTTGATCTTAAAAATACGTGGCTTGATTTGGACCATCCATTTTCTCTTTTTATCTTCTAATGACATGTGTCCTATGATATCATGCTTACATCATCTTGATGACATCAAGCTTGCATCATCAATCCATATGCTTTTAATCCGATCATACACGTGTCTTGCATCTAACCGTGCACGTGTCTTGCATCCAACCGTACATATAATACCTTCTTTTGCCATCTAACCATACACTTGTCTCCTCCATATTCCTTCATCATTAAGGCATTAAAATAGGGAGAAAATTAATATAAAATTCGTGTAAAATACAGCCCTTAGGTATTCCTCTACCTTTTTTGCCATTCTGCACCGTATAGGGTACTTTTTCGGGTCCTGACTTACCCGGAACCACTGGGACATGTTATGGTACTATTTTCTCACCTCAAATAAATTCACATGGCATTATATAACATGCCCAAAGAGAGATTGATGCTCTTCCCTTGTTCTTCTATTAAAATAATTAAAATAATTAATAATATTTATTTCGGAGTAATCTTGACCAAATTCTTTCTATCGGTCCACAACTCTGAGAATTTATCTCTAGGTACCAATAATATTCATTCATCACGGGGAATTCCTCTAATTTTTCTTAAGTCAAAAGTCAACCTTCCACCATAGGAAGCTCAAATTCATTCCTAGTTGAGATGCTTCAGATTTCTATGTGTGACTAGGCATTTTCCTTCCTCTTGAAGGTGTAGCAATAGCTGGAGTTCAATAAGCTAAGAAGGGGAGTAGATTAATCCTAGTTTAGCTATGAATTTCTTAATTTATAGGTTTAGGATTTGTAATTTGTAGCTGAAGTTCCTGATTATCGTAGTAATCAGTTTTGGATATTCATTTGTGTAGTGGATTGGTTATTGTAGAACTTTTGAGCTTAAATATATGAAATATTATGTATGATAGTTGTGATCTTTTGATTCTCTCTACTCTTACATGGTTGTGTCTTGATATTGAGTTGATTTGATTGTATTTGACCTGTTGTATTAATCAATCTTTCTATACACACTAAGAGCACTTCACAGGATCTTGAAGAATGGAGTTCATTGATTAAGATTCTGGACTTAAAGAGTACTTTAAGGTTTATCATTTTGAAACTTAGTGATTTCTACTCCCATATCAATTGATTTTGGACTATGACAGCCTAAGCACACTTTCAAGAGGATCTTCATCATTGTTTGGTTATTTGTTTATCATCATTTATTACTTATTTCCCTAAAATCCAAAAATATTTTGTTTATCATTCAATTCAATTTACTTGATGATTTCAAAAAACCAAAACCCCTGTTTATGTTCAAGTTTGCATTGCATGACATTAAAGTTAGCTTAGGTTCATTTCATTAAGGCTCCGTTTAAGTGAAATGACCCGAGGTTGCCCCCTATAGTGCAATCCTTGGATAAAAATTTTGATTTAACCCCCAAGGTCTGGAAAAGGTTTTGAGAATCAAGTGGCACCGTTACCGGGGAGCCAAGAAATTGGTTTCTATAGGTTAGCTTGTGTCATTTTTCTGTCAATTGAGGTTTTGAGCCTTCTTAGATTACATTTTAGATGGCTTAGGTGCATACTTGTTCATAGTAGAGGTTTTCATTTTGCATAACATCAAAATTTTTGGAAATACAAACAAATATACTGATTTTCTACATTTTTTGCATTTTCACTTTGCATCTGCATCGCCCAGAACTCTGTCTTACTCTCTGTGACCTTTCGCTGTGGCCAACTAGCAAAAATTCACGAGAATCCCTCTCGGGACACCTTCACCACAGCAAACTGCTACATTCAGCTCACAAACCGTCTTAGCATACCTTCACCACGGCATACTTCTGCTTTCACTGTGGTGAACCCTTCTGGACAAGTTTTAAAACTTGAACTTTTTGCCTTTCGTTCTGTGCATACACACCCATACTCATACATGCACTTGCATCCATCACAATTCATATTTTTATCTGACTTTGTGTACTGCAAGTCAATTTTGTTTGCTCTTTCTCTGTGATTTTGTTCTTGCATGCAACGAAAAACCAAGCTTGCACCCTTTAACCCGGAGATTAATAGAAGACTTAGAGAGATAAGAAAAGAAAAGAGAGTTGAGGGGATAAGTGAATTAGTGGTTGAACAAGAAAACATCTCTGTGGAATCTAGCCTATCTAGTTGCGAGAGTGAATCCATTGAAGAAGAGATCATGGCTAATTTACCATCTAACCCACCTAATCCTAACCCTAATGCTAACCAAGTGAGGAATGGTGGCAACAGAGGGAATAGAGAACAAGAGAGAGTGGGAGAAAATAATGGGAACCCTAGAAGAAGAACAATGAGGGAAGCCACCACATCTAATGTTAATTTTGACCTTTTTACTATTGCATGTCCAAATTTTGAAGTTAACTTTCAGATTAAAGGTTTATTGACTAACTCACTTTCAAAATTTCATGGCTTGACAGGAGAAGATCCTTATCTTCATTTGCAATCCCTTTCTATGATTTTTCAGAGCATGAACCTTGTGAGAGCATCGTTAGACCAAGTACTATGAAAGGTCTTCCATTTATCATTGGAGGGTAAAGCTTGAGAGTGGTACATAAGCCTTCCAAGACATGTGGCTGATGCATATCACAGTTGGCGGAACTTAAGGAAAGCATTCTTAGAGAAATACTTTCTGGCTTCTCAAACTTCATCAATGAGAAAGGAGATGTATTCAACTAAGCAAGATTATGATGAGTCTCTTTATGACTATTAGAATAGATTCCAAGACCTGCTCTCAAGATGGCTACACCATTAAATCCTGGATAAACAACTAGTGTAATATTTTTATGATGGGTTGAAGAACCAAGAGAAGGGTATGTTAGATGCTGCATCAGGAGGATCTTTGATAGACTCTACTGCTGAAGAGGCCTGGGATCTGATCAAGAAAATGGCCCTGAATCATCAGTAATATGGTGTAAGAGACACTAGAGCGGTACATGAGTTAGGAGCTTCTACAGTTCACAACAGAAGAATGGACAACTTGGAATCAAAGGTTGATTCTTTGGAAAGCAAAGTGACTTCTCAATTATCCCTTATCACTGCGAAGTTGAAGAATATGAATGTGCATAGACCACTACCCCCTATGGATATTACTGCCCCTAGTTGTGAGACTTCTGGTTCGGTGATGCATATTTCCAGTGTCTGTCTAGGCCGGTATGAAGAGGTATGTGCAGTTTTCCAGGGTCGTTCAAATCAGAAGTGGGACCCTTACTCTAATACTTATAACGAGGGGTAGAAAGCAAACTATTGACTTGGTTAGATGAATGAAGAGAGAGGACCTCCAAACATATTTTAGAAGAGTGGAGGAGCTGGTTCATCCTCAAACCAGTTCTAAAACTAACCTCAGGCCTTCACCATTCCAGCTAAAGAAGACATAAATAAATTCCTGCATAATATGATGGCTTTGATAAAAGAAGAAAGGACTTCCAATGCCAATCAGTTCAACTCTTTAGCTTCTTTGATTCAACAAGACTCCTCTAAAAATGATGCCAGATTTAGTGCCCTAGAGAAAACGATAGAGCATTGGGAGACAAAGGGTGAGAACATCAATTCATATGTAACTCAGTTATCTAATAACATGAGTGAGCAACAAGCTAGGAGTAGCGGCACTATTCCCTCCAACTATCACAACTTACTATTAGATCTACTTAGGGTTTAAATTAAAACCATTTTAGACCATATTGGATGGTCTTGGGCTCAAAAATTTATGAAAAATGCTGATTTTCGGATTTTTACTGTTCACCAGGTAAAAATCCAGTTTTCTGGCCCAACTTCAAAACTTCATAACTTAATCTAGAAAAATCAAAATGGAGTTGTTTAAAATTATATAAAAATCTCTTTGAATGATTTTTCAAAAAAAAAATAATCTTATGAACTAATTCCATTTGAAAAGGTGTCAGGTTTTTGTGAAATTCACCTCTGTCCATTTGGCAAAAATCCTTTTTTCCAGATCCTAAATCTTAAATTTGAAAAATCATTAAAAATCGTATAGTTGGCCAATGTTAACGTGCTACCTATCAATTTGAAGCTCAGGATGTGAACTTTAAGTATACCAAATTTTGTGGAAATTCGTTCGGTAACTTAATAAAACATGGCTCTAAACTAACGTCCTACTTAGAGATTACAGCACCAACCATTGATACTTATACATAACCAAATGTCCACGAATTTTTTATATGGTGTGACACCATAATTTAGCCTCCAATCTACAGCTTTCTCTTAGGAGTTTTAGGCCCTAAAATGTTAAATTATATTTGGGGGATGAGATTTTAAGAAATCCCAGTAGCAAGATCAATCAACCAAAACATTAACATGCATCAATTACAAGCATTTCAACCTTTTGCTATTAATAGGGAACTACTTTACCTCACACATGTAGCACTCTAACATGCAATAGCCAAGGCACATAAAGCAAGGAGTATAGCTACACAATCATCATTATCATCATCATTTAGTTTAACCACATAATAGCACATGAGATTGCATAGCAATCAATGCAACACTCAACATTAAGGTTAATTAAATCTTACTACCTTAATTCAATGCTCTTTGATTTTCTTGTCCTTCCTTCTTGCTTCCACAAATACCAAACCCTAACATGGAAATCCACAAAAAATTCAACAAGAATCATCAACCATTCCTCATAAAAATCAATAACATAATTCAAGTAACTCCTAAACCCTTTAAAGCTTCATCTTTGTTCTTGAATTTTTAGAGTTAGTTTCCATAAACCCTAAAAATTTCCTCTTAACTCATTCCTACATGATTTTTCATGTAGATTCAAAATATCTACTTGGATTTAACAAAATAAATTTTCTTCTTTTAGTTTCAGCTTGACCGAACCATTTGGGTTAAAAATCCAAAAATTGCAACTTTGATTCTATGGCTTCCAACACTTGTTCTTTAGGTTTACCCTACACTATTTTCTATTTTGAGCACAATGGAAGCCTCAAAAATTTTAAAAAAAAAATCCTAGGGTTCAGATCTTACTTTGGTCGAAATGAACTTTAAGAGAGATATCAAAGAAAACACTTCAAAAACAACCTACAACCACTTGTAACCACTAGGATCTATCATGCTTTAAAGTGTTTTAGCAAGATTGAACCATAAAACTTCCTCCTCTACAATATATATGTTTCAACCAGCATCAAAAGAGAAGGGAAACTATGATTTTCAGCCATACAACTCAAGCAATCAAAGCAAGGAACATCTTAGAACAACTTACCAAGCTTGAATCTTAGTTGGATGATCAAAGTTGCTCCTTTTCTCTTGATTTCTTCATCAAGCTCTCTCTTTTTCCCTCTCTTCTTGCCTTGGCTAAAATACTAACTAGATTTAGGGGGAGGAAGAGCTCATTAGTGTGCACAAAATATCCCACCAACCATCATTAATGATATGCCATGTGTCAAATGCTTACTTAGTCTTAATCCTCTCTCTTAATTAACTTAAATCATAATGTAATTAAATTCCAAAGTCAAGATCCTCTCCATTGGTAGCTTGACACTTGGAAAGCTCTAATTACCATCCATTGAAGGCTTGACAAGTGGCAACTTATGGGCCAAATAAGGTGCAAGACTCTGATTAACACTTTATCAGTGCACTTTTAGTCCGGGTTTAATTCTTTTCTATAATTATAGTACTCTGGCCTCTGTAATTATTTTCTGTCAGATCCATAAATTATTCTCCTCATTTTTATCTTCCCAAATTGCCCTCTTTGTCTCAAATTTAATTTCCCAATACTTAAATAAAAAGGAAAAGTAATTTCCTTATCTTTAGTATTTTTCTACTTTTCAGAGGAATTGGGAAAAATCTTAGATACTTGAGGGTCTTCTTTTGATTTTATAACCTCTTATAATTCCTTGGGATATCATAGGAATTTTCTTGGGATTTTATTCTTCTTAAAATATTTATTTGGAATTCTCCAAATAAAGGACCTTAAACTAGCTTAAATCGCTCTTAAATTCCTTTGTAATTTCTCTAAGGGCAATTTGGTCATAAAACTAATTTTACAATCCCATATAATTCTCAAAGAACATTGTCCTTATTTTTCATTAATTTTTTGAGGCTTGGAAATATTTTTCCATAATTATTCTTGACCAATTTTCCTTAATTAGTCAAACTTTTCATAATTGGCTTGGAAAACTATAATAATTATTTTCCACCAAAATTCTTCTATTTCTCCTTGTCATTTTTTATCCTTAATTATTTAGGAATATCCCCATTCCTAAATTTCATATTACTGGATGTGACACCAACACTGTTATAAACCCTAAAGGTTTGAATGCTATCACTCTTCAAAGTGGAAAGCAAGTAAAGTTTAATAAAGAGAAGGATGAGGCTGTCGATGAGGAGATCACTTGTGATGAGCTGCCATCATCACCTTAAGAGGTCAAGAAGTCTGAAAGCTCTAAGGAGATGAAATTGCAACAGAAGGAGTCCACTAGCAAGCATGATGGCAAGAGGAATACAAAGAAATCTAAACCAAGCAAGCATTGAGCCTTGACCAAAATAGGTAAGGGGTACACATCAATGAACTACCTTTTCCTCATTCTTACTTGAAAAATATAAAAATAGGCAATGAAAGGCAAGATCATGAGTTGCTTGAGACTTTTAGAAAGGTAGAAGTCAATATTCCCTTGTTTAACCTGATTAAAAAGATTCCTAAATATGCCAAAGTTCTAAAAGAGCTATGTACACAAAAGAGGAGATTTAAACCTAATGAAAGAGTCCAATTGCCCTCTAATGTGTCTGCCTTGTTTAAACCCAAAATCCCAGTAAAATGCCAAGACCTTGGATCTTTCACTATTCCTTGCACTATAGGAAATGTCACTATAGGGGGAGCCCTACTAGATCTAGGAGCAGCCATTAATGTCATGCCTAAGTTCATTTACACTTCGCTAGGAGTCAAAACTCTTAAGTCTACTACTATTGTACTCCAACTAGCTGATAGGACTATTAGGTATCCTGAGGGCATTATTAAGAATATTTTGGTCCGAGTTAAAGATTTGGTTTTTCCTGCTGATTTTTATGCGCTTGACATGTCTTCTGGGCTTGTAAATGACACCACACTAATCCTTGGTTGACCTTTCTTAAGGACTGCTAATAACATGATTAGCATGAAAGAGGGTACCATTACAATAGAAGTAGGTAATAATAAGGTTTCTTTTAACATGTATGAAGCAATGAAACATCCTTATGAGGACTATTCACTTTTGGGTGTTAACATGATAGACATTGTTGTTGAGGATGTTTGCTCTGAAATTGAATTGCAAAATGAGTCTTTTTACTCTAACCTTTACTCTACTGATTCTACTGATAAAGATGAATCTATTTCTTCTTCTTAATCTCTTTGTTCATCTCTTTCTACTTGTTCATGTGATGGTGACGTGACATACCTTGACTATACTGTAGTTAATTGCATGCTTTCCATCCTGCATACATTCTTTGTATCAGCTACTGATTCGAATTCAAATTGTGATTCCTTTATTATGAGTGATGATCCTTTTGGGGAAAGGTTTTCTGTTGATATTTCTGATTGCCCTAACATTATCGAAGCTGATATTGAAATGGAGAATGATGGAACTCAATGCTTAGTTGAAGATAATGGAGATGGTATGCAGAAGAATCCCTCCAAGGCGGTTGCTGCTGTAGATCAACTTGAACTTAGTTCAATACTTGGATAGGAAGGCAACTACAAAGCTGATCATATTCAACCAGAGCTGTTATTGGTTAAAGGAAAGGGGAGTAATCTATTCTCTCTTGAACTTCATAAACTGATCCCTTCTATTGTGCAACCACTAATACTTGATTTAAAACCCCTACTCTCTACTTTGAAATATGCTTTCCTTGAGTCTAATGAACAACTACCTGTTATTATTGCTAACTTGCTATTTGAAAGTGAGGAAGAGAGACTCTTCTCTGTTTTAAGGGAGCATAAGAGGGCAATAGGGTGGACCTTAGCTAATATTCCTGGAATTAGTCTAGCTATTTGCACACATAGGATTCTGAGGGATCAAAACCAGTGAGGCAATGTAACATCCAAACTTTTGAGCCTAGAAGTACTAGAAATAGCCTGGATTGAATAGGCTACCACACCCCTTTCGAGCATAAGTCCCAAAGATAAGAAAGGAAATCAAAGCAGTTTTTGGGACTAAACTGCAAAGTGAAAGTTTTAAGGGGCTAAAATGTAATTAAAGTTAGAGGCTCCAGTAAAGTCTCAAAGGCCCAGAGAGAGAAAAGAGACTAGGTATAGGCCAAAGGTTAAGCTAGAAGCCTCAAAAAGAGGATTATATGAAGTTAAGTCCAAGCAGGGACTAAACCGTAAATTCAGAAAGTGATAACCAACAGGGGTAAAAATGGAAGAGTATACAGAGAATTCCAAGAAAACCCCAAAAAATGAGAAATAATATTCTAAGGCTATTCTGTGAAGAGAAAAGACGAAAATACCCCTGAGGCAGTTTCAATGGAATTTATAAGGTTATTACCGGTAAAAAGCATACCATTTGAGGTAATTATTTAAAATAGCAAGAGACCTCAAAAATATATACAAAAATGAGATTAAATAGTTGAAAGGTTGTACTAATTTATAAAATTAGTCCCGCAACCAAAAGGCCAGTGGAGTGGCTTCAATAAATTAAAAAGATGGTTATGCCAATAAAAGGGCATTTTAGTAAATGAATTTTTATGCAATGTTTAAAGGAAGTGTTATGGCCTAAGAAAATTCATAGATATTCTATAGAATTAAAGAAAATTTATGGAGTAGACAGAAGAATTTTCTGAGCTCCGAAAGTCCATAAAGGAAGCCGAAGAAACGTGGGCCAAGTAAATTTGGAGGAATTAAGTTTGATCCAACGGCTAGGATCTAATCTCCCATCTCCTCCACCACTTTCATGACACTTGGCATCTTCTAGAAGGTTGAGGTAAGCATGATGCAAGAGGATGATGCAATGATGATATAACAGTCAACCTGAAGTTCCAAAATTGCCCTTACCCTTTCTATTAGCCACTAAGGGTATTTTGGTCCATTCAAACCAAAGTTTTAGCTATAAATAGGCACTCCCTCCCCTTCATATTTCGGCCAAGCAAGGATCTATAGGGAAAACTCTGCCACTCTTACTTTTAGAGAGAGAAAGAGCTATTTCTAGTGAGAGAAAGTCCATCTAAGTTCAAGCTTCAAGATCAAGGTATGTGGTGGTTATAGCATCTGATTTGATGTCTGTTTTGAATTAGTTTCTCTTTGTATCTGATTTTGAAATTTGGCACAATTAAATTACACTCTGTGAGCTTTAAATCCATGGGTAGAACACTTCATTTGGATATGTGTACGATTTATGGTGATTTTTCAAAGTTAGGGTTTAAAATCTGAAACAGTGTTAAACTTTTGGAAGAGTTTCAAGTTCCGTACAATTTCGGTACTATTCAACATAGAATTGGTTCCTGAAACTATTTTTCCTTTAAATTTAACTTAAGGATCTTTCAGTGAGACTTGGAACCACTCAGTTTTGATTTTTCTAGAATTAATTATGAATTTTCAAAGTTGAACAAAAATTCTGGAGTTTCTGCGTGAACAGTACCCGCGAAACAAAATTTCCAGATTTGATATTCTTGAATCTAAAGCCATCTAAAGTAGTCTTAATTAATAAGAAATGGATCATAAGAATGGAAAATGATGAGATTTATGTTAGGAAAGCTAGAAAGAAAACCCTAAAACTAAGAGAAAGGGTTCAGATTCAAGAGAGATAGTCTTGAACTTTATGTAATCTAGTGGTCCTAATGGATTGTATGATCATTATGGTTATGTTTAGGACCTTTGGAACATCCAAGAGGATGTTTGGTGATGTTCATCCAAATGCCCACATAGTTGGAAAGTCAAGGGAGTCAAAGGAAAAGTAAGAGGAAAGCTTGAGGTGTAAGGTAGTGAACTTACCTATTGTCATTGCTTGATGTTATATGCTTGTGTGTTGCCGTGTACATTGTATTGAATGTTATTGTGACATGTTTTAGCTGCTATAATTACTATTCATGATGAGTAGATTATGTCTCCATGGCCATGCATCAAGAAGTTAGCTTTGAGCATGCTAATATGTCACTAATTAACAAGAGCATAAACAAGTTACGTGTAGTGCATTAGCATCCATCTAGCATGATTATGTGGTATTGTTTGCTACTGAGATTCTCCCGAATCTCACCCCTCCCTAACCAATCATATAGGTCAATCATCAATGGGCAATAATGGCATGAGAAGCAAGGAGAAGAAAGTGGAGAATTATTGATGTCAATGAATGATATTATTATTCATTGTGTAATTCTCTTATTATGTAATTTATGTTGTGGATGTCTATGATGCCATGTAATTAATTATAATATTTATGGCATGAATGAAAGTGTATGAGCATGAATGGGAAAGAGTAAGCCCATATTATGTATGCCAAAGAAATAAAAAGAATTAAAGTAAAGAGATGTTAAGGGATAAAACGTAGGTCCTAGAGCAGTGAGTTTGTAACTCTAGTTTGACCTATCAAGCGAATTATTCAAGTCACGAGATTTGACAGACTCATAATACACATCTCAGGCTTTAAAACAAGAGATAGATCACCTCAATTGGATGTGTACACAAGGAGATACAAATTTCCAAAGTTGAAGCACAGAATCTGGAAGTTCCAAATTTTTGAAATGAATAGTAATATCTATTGATTTAACTGTACGAATTAGGCAAGGATAAGTCCAATTGGATATTTGTCCCTTAAAGAGCATCGAAATAGCTTTCAGTAGAATTTTAGATCACCTCAATACAATTTGTATGGAATTAGTTATGAATTTTTGAAGTTGGACTTGTAATTTGAAAATTAAACAGTAAATAGTAACCTGAGTAATTATGTTGAAATTTTAAATCCACGGGCTTATGTCATGATCTGCTTGAACCACAATGCTTACGAATGCGTGCTCTGAGGGATTAAAGGTAGGATGTTTCAGGCAACCCCAAAGATGACTGAACCCTCTTATCCTTGATGTAGTTAAGAAGGAGATTACTAAGCTTTTGAGCGCAGGGGTTATCTATCTCATTTTTGATAGCGAATGAGTCAATCTGGTACACGTAGTACCCAAAAAGAGTGGGGTAACAGTAGTTAAGAATGAACACGATGAGCTTATCCCTACAAGGGTGCAAAATTCATGGCGTGTGTGCATAGACTATAGAAAACTTAATGATGCCACATGAAAAGATCACTTGCCTATCCCTTTCATATATCAAATGTTAGAGAGGCTTGCTGGCAACTCACACTATTGCTTTTTAGATGGCTTTTCAAGTTATTTTCAGGTTCCTATAGCCCCTGAGGATCAGGACGAAACCACTTTTACATGCCTTTTGGTACATTCGCTTATCGTAGGATGCCATTTGGATTATGTAACGCTCCAGGCACCTTTCAAAGGCGCATGATGGTGATTTTCAGTGATCTTCTTGAGGAAAACATGGAAGTCTTCATGGATAACTTCACAGTCGATGATCCCTTTGTCATTAAAGCACTCAATTAAACTAAGTCCTAATTAATTTGTAGTTTAGGATCGACCTAGGTCATTACTTCCAAGGAGTAAGTCATGGGTTTCTTTAGGTAAAAATTTAGGTGATAAAAAAATGCAATAAATTGGAGCTAAACTAAAATGCAAAATTCTAATTCTAAATGCAAGATGCAAGTGTCCTAAAATCTATATGAAAATTAAATTAAACTAAATGAATACAATGCAATTTTTGGGGGGATTTTTTAAGGAAAGAAAATTACAGAATGATGAATAAAGAAAATTAACTAGAAAGTAAAGAAAATTAACAAGTAAAAATTGAGAAGTTTCTCTTCGGTAAGATAGAGGGGACAACTTAGGATTCGCATGGATTTAACCTTCATAACCTTAATCAGTTAATTAGACCAAAGGAAAGTGATAAGAGAGTGAAATTAATAAACTTAATTACCTACTTGAAATAAAGAAAACCCTCAACTTCAAAAACCCTTAAACTATTAGAAAACTCATAACAGTATAAAGTTGGTTAATTATGCTTATTAAAAACTAATGAAAACAACTCAAATTAATTCTGGAAATTATGTTTGAAATTATCCAATTAAATAATTAGACAATTAACCAACTTAATTAAACAATTGAGAGGCAAAAGAACCCAAATTTTGCAATTCAAACCACATTGATAATTAAACTCATAATAAAAATTCAATTATAAATTCTATAAACAATGCAAAGGTTCTAAACATAAAATTCTAGCAAGTGTCTCAACACAAATAAAATACAAATATCAATCCAATCCAAGTATAAAGATGACAATCTAAAACTAAATTGTCACACAAAAATATAACTCAAAATTATTTAAAACTAAATAATCTTAGGTCCTTGAATTAAAGAGATAAATGGAATATCTAAAATGTCCTACCTTTAACCCCTCAGAGCACGCATTCGTAAGCGTTATGGTTCAAGCAGATCACGACACAAGCCCGTAGATTTAAAATTTCAACATAAATACTCGGGTTACTATTTACTCTTTAATTTCCATATTACAGGTCCAACTTCAAAAATTCATAACTAATTCCATAAAAATTGTATTGGGGTGTTCTAAAATTCTATAGAAATCTATTTTGATGCTCTTTAAGGAAAAAATATCCAATTGGACTTATCCTTGCCCAATTCGTATAGTTTAATCAATAAATATTACTGCTCATTTCATAAAATCTGGAACTTCCAGATTTTGTGCCTCAACTTTAGAAATTTGTATCTCCTTGTGTACACATCCAATTAAGGTGATCTACCTCTTATTTTAAAGCTTGGGATGTGTACTATAAGTCTACCAAATCTCGAGACTTAACTCATTCGTTTGATAGGTCAAACTAGAGCTACAAACTCTCTGTTCTAAGACCCACGTTTTATCTCTTAACATCTCTTTACTTTAATTCTTTTTATTTCTTTGGCATACATAACATGGGCTTACTCTTTCCCATTCATGCTCATACACTTTTATTCATGCCATAAATATTATAATTAATTACATGGCATTATTGGCATCCACAACATAAATTACATAATAGGAGAATTACACATTGAATAATAATATCATTCATTAACACGAACAATTCTCCACTTTCTTCTCCTTACTTCTCATGCCATTATTGCCCATCATTGATTGACCTAAATGGTTGGTTAGGGAGGGGTGAGTTTTAGAGAAATCTCAGTAGTAAATAATACCACATTAATCATGCTAGATGAATGCTAATGCATTATATGCAACTTACTTATTTTCTTGTTAATTAGTGACATATGAATATGATTAATGCTACCTACTTAATGCATAGCCATGGAAACATAATCTACTCATCATAAATAGCAATTACATTAGCCAAAACATGTCACAACAACATTCAAACATCATGTACATATCAATACACAAGTATACAGCATCAAGCAATGATAATAGGTAAGTTCACTACTTGTACCATAAGCTTTCCTCTTGCTTTTCCTTTGACTCCCTTGACTTCCCAACCATGAGAGCTTTCAATCAACATCATCAAACATCTTCTTAGATGTTCCAAGGTCCTAAACATAGCCATAATGATCATACTATCTATTGGGACTAAAAGATTACATAAGATTCAAGACTCTCTTAAACTTTACCTTTTCTTTAAATTTTAGGATTAGTGTTCTAGCTATGTAACAATTATTTTCTTAGGCCAATCCTACACAATTTTGCCCAAGGAATCCAAATATGAGCTTGGATTCATGAAAATCTAACTCCTTCTCCCAAAAACAGTCCTTGGCTGAAACATAGGGCTCGTAATTCTCAAATTCCACTTTTGATTCTAACACTTCCAAATTCACTTTCTCAACTTGTTTCCACATAATTTTTCATTCTAAATCTATTAGAAGACTTAAAATTATCAAAAACAAATCCTAAGAGGAAGATTTAGACTTGGCCGAACAGCACGCACACCATCCATATTATATAATCTTTCAAATTTCAACACAATACCACTTGAAACAAGCTGTAACCAATGCCTTTCAACTAGGTTTAACATCAAAATCATCTTCCCTCATTCATATAAAATTTTTTCCAGCACCTCCCCTTAGGGGAATCAATATTTTTCAACCACAAAACTCAAGAAACCAAAGCAATATACAAGGTAGAACATAAAACTAACCTTGTATTCAAACTTGTGTACCAAAGTAGTGTGCTTCTCCTTGATTGATCTTCAAGAAACCAATTTGCAAGAGTTTCCCCTCTTGTTAGCCAAATGAGTGATTGTGAGGGAGGGAGAGTTCTATTTATAAGCCATACCATAGTTAATTGCCCTTCGAGTTCGCTCAAATTACAATGCTTAAGTGTCAACATCTTATGCCTTCTTGAGCTAATTTTCATTCTTAAAATAAATCCAATTGAAATTGAATTTCAAAGTCAAAATCCTCTCCATTCATGGCTTGATAAGTGGCACCAAAATTCCTTCCATTTATAGCTTGACAAGTGGCACATTTCTAACTAAGTAAAAGACAAAAGTGCACTTTATTGGTTCTTTTTCTCAATTCTGGTCTCTTGGAGGACTAAAATATTTGTCACGTCACTTTTGTCTTATCCTATTACCTCTTCTTTCCTCTTCAATGCCTTCACATGGTGTCATAATCATCCCACATGGTGCATTAATGAGCCATAATTACTTTTATCTTTTTCTTAGATATTTTTCTCTATTTACTTAGCTCTCACTTATGGGGATTTTTTCCTGGCTTTTTGGACCTCTAAAAATTATTTTGTCTACTTCAAAAATTCCTTTTACCTTTAGAGAAAAGCTATTAATTTTCTCAAGCCATGACTTATCATGTAAGCCTCACTTAAAAATCATTCTTTAAAATGCCCTTTTATTAACATAATTGGCTTTATATTTTATTAAAGCCATTCCACCGGCCTTCTGGGAGTACGTCTAATTTTATGAATTAGTACAAGCTTTTAAATATTTAACCTCATTTTTATGTACATTTTTTTAAGTCTCTTGCTATCTCAAATAATTATCTCAAACAGTATACTTTTTACCAGCCTAATCTTATAAATTCCATTTATGTTACCTCAGGATTTTCATATGTGTAGTGAATTGATTATTGTAGAACCTTGAGCTTAAATATGTGAAGTCTCATATATGTCAGTTGTAATTTGTTGATTCTCTTTACTCTTACACGGTTGTGTTTTGATATTGAGTCGATTTTGATTGCATTTGACCTATTGCATTAATCAATCTTCCTATACACACTAAGAGCACTTAACAGGATCTTGAGAAATGGAGTTCATTTATCAAAATTCTAGACTTAAAGAGTACTTTGAGGTTTATCAATTCGAAACTTAGTGATCTCTACTCCCATCTCAATTGATTTTGAACTATGACAGCCTAAGCACACTTTCAAGAGGAACTTCACCATTATTTGGTTATTGTCTACCTGTATTCATCACTTATTTCCCTAAAATCCAAAAATATAGATATATTGTTTACCATTCATTCAATTTACTTAATGATTTCAAAAAACCAAAATCCCTGTTTATATTCAAGTTTGCATTGCATGACATTTAAGCTAATTTAGGTCCATTGCGTTAAGGCTTCGTTTAAGTGAGACGACTCGAGGTTGCACCCTATAGTGAAATCCTTGGATAAAATTTTTGATTTAACCTCTAAGGTCTAGAACAGGTTCTGAGTAAATCACTTGAGCTCACAAATTCATGAAAAATGCTGATTTCCGGATTTTTACTGTTCATTTGGCAAAAATCCGGTTTTCTGGACTAATTTCAAAAAATCATAACTTAATCTAGAAAAATCAAAATTCTGTGAAAAGCTATTTGAATGCTCTTTTAAGAAAAAAATAATCTTGTGAACCAATTCTATTTGAAAAAATGTCAGGTTTTTGTGAAAGTCATCTTTGTCTTTTTGGTCAAAAGTCTTTTTCCAGATTCTGGACCTTAAATTTGAAAAAATCATTAAAAATCGTATAGTTGGCCATTGTTAACATGCTACTTATTGATTTGAAGCTCATGATGTGAACTTCAAGCATACCAAAGTTTGTGAAGAAATTCATTTAGGAACTTAATAAAAACAAAGCTTGGAATTGGCATCCTGCTTAGGGTTATAGCATCAAGCATATATACTTATACATGACCAAATATAATTGTTTCCCCATGGTTCATCACCATTTTTATCCTTGGATTTGCAGCCTCTCTTTTGATGATTCAGCCCCTAAAATGTTAGATTACATATGGGGTATGAGATTTTAATAAAATCCTAGTAGCAAGATCAATTAACAAAAACATCAATATGCATCATTATAAAGCATTTCACATTAGCTATCGTAGGAGAACTAATCTTCTTATAAATAGGCAACCTCAACATGCAAGGCTATGGTAACAAATTCAAGGAGCAACCATATCACAATCATCATAGTTCAATCATAAAATAGCAAGCATTCATGTGATAAATAACAATGCAAAGTTAACATTAGTGGCTAATTAGATCCCACTACCTTAATCCAATGCTCTTTGATTCTTTGACCTTCTTCCTCTTCTCCATAATTAACAAACCCTAACATGATAAATCACAAAAAGGGCAGCAAGATTACTATAACATCCTAAATGTTGGCTCATAGATACAAGTAATATCACAAGGAAAGGATGATTACTAAGTCCAATACAACGAAAGTCGCGGAGATCCCATGGGCAAATGTGTAAAACAATAGTGTTCGAGGACTAAAAAATGATGAACTAGAAACAACTAAGGGCCAGAGGTTATGTCAAAAACTTGCAAGAGATGGTTCCGAAGGTTAGGCCTAAGGAGGGACCAAATTGCAAAGAAAAGATTCCTAAGCCAAGTAGGGACTTAATTGTAAATAATAAAAGTTCTAGTTAGCCAATGCTCAAAGTTAGTAAAAAGGGCCCAAATGACTTAGAAAAATTTCAGAAAAATGGGAATAGGATCCCAGAGTCAATATAAGGTTAGAAATGATGAAAATGCCTTGAAGTCATTCCAAGGTTTTGGACAATTTGAGATAGTAACTTAAATTGAATTATTTAAGCTATAAGACAGCCTCAAATAACCAGGAAAAACTGGGGGACAGTAGTTGAGAAATTTACACAGATTGTAAAATTAATTCCATCCCCAAAAACTGAGGAAGGTTAGCTTTAAATTAAATTTAAAGCCTATTTATACCTTATCCAGGGAAAGTCAAAATAGCTGTCTACAGTTTGACTTTTTACCTAAGAAAAATTAGAGGAATTTCTCGTGATGAAAGGGAAAGAATGAAACCCAGAGATAGATCAACAGAGTTACAAGCCAATAGATAGAATTCAAAGAAGGTAACTGTAACACCTTACGTTTACGACCTTATGTTGTGCCAAGTTAAGACATTCGGAAGCGCAAACTAAGGTTACCGGGTTGAAAAACCTGAATTTGAAATTTCTTTTCCCGCATTACTATTCACCGTAACCTTAAACTTGACATAACTTTGAAAAATCATAACTAATTCTAGAAAAATCGAAACGAGGTCGTTCCAAGTCTCACTCGAAGCTCTTAACATCATCTATCAAGAAAAATGACCTCAGGTTCCGCTTTAATCAGAAACGCATTCGTTTTCAATTTCGAAGTACTGTTCATTTGGTCATTTTTCTATTTTCCAGGATTTTTGCCTAACTTCGGAAAGGCATAACTTCTTACACAGAACTCCGATTGGGACGCTTTACCACTCATTTTAAAGGGAAAAATAAGATCTATTTGCATACCAAATTTCAGGGAAAAAGTCAACCATTTGACCAGGGTCTTCGTTGGTCAAAGTTTGGTCAAATCTAGACCATTTTTATCCCCTTTTTCACTAATTTTGACAGCATTTCGTTTTTCACTATAATCATACCATAATCACTTATAAAGCTACTCTATCATTAATATACATTCCAAAAAAGGGTATCATATCATGTATTTATGAACATAGTATGCTTACATGGCTTGAAAGAGAAAGGTTCAAAACCGTATAATACATTACATAATTCATAACTTCTTCAAGCCATGACTATTTCCTTTCCTTTCTCCTTAGCAATAGTGGCACCTAGGATATCATGTTATAGGAGGAATGAGATTTCATAGAAATCCCAATAGCATTGAACATACAACCATCAAGTCAATATGCATAAGATGTCATGCTACATGCAATAAGATAACATTTCTAGTCTTTATGCCGTGCTATAATCATTCTGTATCCATGTCATCATATCATGGAGCATATAATCATTCTGGTCAAAACTCAATCATGCAAGAGCCAAGGCATACATTGCAAGGAGTTCACAATCATCTGTACATAACATTCTCATGGCACATAAACACACATAGCAGATACATCAAATGCAGATCAACAAAATAATTGCAGTTCACGCTACCTCAATTCCTTGCTTAACGTTTCCTCCTTGATCCCTTGCTGGAGATCCTCCTAGGTTTCCAGAAGAGTTGCCTATCAACCATACAGTAAGGGTATGGTAAATTCCATATCCAGTATACCATTCTTTCTCAATATAATGCTACCCTTGTATCTTTCAATTTATAATTTCTGTATACCTTTCCTAAACCTTTGACCTTGGTTTGACCAAGCCTTAATCCTCAATTAAGGTCTTGGAATTCTTCCTTAACCCATGATTAATCATGCTTCCTTGGTTAATCACTAACCCTTAGTCCTTAATCCAATACTTAATTAAGGTCCTCAAGTCACATAGTCATAATCCTTTAGATTAAATCACTAATCCCTTTTGGATTAACCATTAATCATTCTCTAATCAACATGATTAACCATTATTCATTCTAATAACATGATTAATCATTTTCTAATCAATATGATTAATCATAATCATTCTCTAATCAATATGATTAACCATTATTCATTCCTTAATTAACATGATTAATCATTTTCTAATCAATATGATTAATCATTAATCATTCTCTAATCAATATGATTAAGCTTTAATCAATACTTAATCAACATGATTACCATAATTAATCATCCTTCAATTATCATAACTAATCACTAATTAATTAGGGTAGCTAACCTTAATCACTTACTAATCCTTAATCAAATAACATAATTAATCTTAGCTATCACTAAACCATAATTAATCAAGGTAATTAATCCTAATCTTCCTCAAATAAATAATCAAAAAAATAATTAACACTTAGGGAGATAAACATACCTTAATTAGCGCTTAATCGGCGATTAGAGGTGATTAAGCTTGCTGTCTCTCTTTCTCTCTCTTCTTTCTTCCTTTCTCTCTCCTAGAACTCAAGAACACAAAATTCTCTCCCAACAAACACCTCTTGGCCGAATTCTTCATGAAAGGGGGGGTATTTATAGGCCTTGATATTTCAAAATGCCGAAAATGCCCTTCGGGAAAAGATGCGATCTCGGCCGTCCATTTTTTTCTACTTTACACGTGGACAAATCTTAGGGCACTCACCATAAGAAAGTGACACATGTAGGGACACCTAATCACCATGTGATTTTCATGTGGAAAATAAATATTATTTTATTATTTTGTCTCTTATTTCCCTTTATGCCCTTGAACAATGTGGAAAATTCCAACTTTGTCCTCTCCTTCTAATTTTGGCCGAATTATTGCTCTTAATATTGGAAAAAATATGACTCATCCAATAATCAGTGCAATCCACTGATTATTTGTGTATTTCCGGCCCGATTTTCCAACAATCCTGTCCAATTTACTGTCACAAAATTCCGATTTCAACACCTCATTAAATTCCCCTCATTCCAAGGGTAATCCATGATTTTTCTCAAGTTTCTATCTCCCTCTATAATTTTCTAAATTTTATTCTGTCAAAAATCACTATTCTACCGATAATAATTCGGTAATAAATATCCTTTAAGCTAACCTTTGTACATCCAAAGGTGGGAAATAATTTTATAAATTAGGATAATATGTCACATAATTTATCCATATTTTTCCTTGAATTTTTGAGGCCTCTATATATTTTAAATAATGGAAATTGGCTAATTTTCCTTAATTACCAAAAATTCCAATAATTACATATAATTTCCTGATAAATTATTTTTAATCTCATATTCATCTTCTAAGCCTCAAACATTATTCTGTACCCTCCTTCTCTATTTTTCATAATTTCTGGGAATTTTTCAGGAAATTTGGACATTATTTCCAATACTGCCCTTTCTTAACTGATCTTTTCAAAATGACCGTTATGTCCCTATCCTGATTTTTCCTCATAGCCTGGATCCTCTACCAGTCTACTATACTACTTGGCCTTAGTCAGTCACAAATCATTCATCAGTTAGAATAAAATTATCAGGGTGTGACATTTCTTCCCCCCTAAAAATAAATTTCGTCCTCGAAATTTTAACACATACCTTATGTGAAGAGCTCTGGATACTTGCTCCTCATCTCGTCCTCCTTTTCCCACGTGGCCTCTTCTTGATTTAGATCTTTCCAAATCACTTTGACCAAAGGGATTCCTTTGTTCCTCAGCTGCTTGACTTTCCGATCCACTATGCGTTCTGGTCTTACTTCAAATGTCAGATTGTTCTTTAGCTCAATCTGATCATATTCTAGCACATGTTCTGGATCCGGATTGTACTTCTTCAACTGGGAAACATGGAAGACTGTGCAACTGACTTAAGTTCGGGGGTAAGGCCAGTCGATAGGCTACAGGTCCTACCTTTGAGAGTATTTGGAATGGTCCCACATATTTAGGCGTCAGCTTTCTCGCCTTAATAGATCGTCCTACTCCGGTAGTTGGAGATACCTTCAGGAAGACATGGTCTCCAACCTCGAACTCTAACGGCTTTCTCCTACTGTCGGCGTAGCTCTTCTGTCTGCTTTGAGCCGTGAGTAGCCTCTGTTTGATCTGTTTAATCTGTTCAGAGGTACGATCTACTATATCTGGACCCCAAATTTTTCTCTCTCCGAGTTCTGTCCAACAAAGCGGGGATCTGCACTTTCTTCCGTACAATGCCTCGTATGGTGCCATCTGGATACTGGAATGGTAACTGTTGTTGTACGCGAATTCTGCCAAAGGCAGATATTCATCCCAGCTTCCTTTGAAATCCAAAACGCACGCTCTCAGCATATCTTCTAGTGTCTGTATCGTTCGTTCTGTTTGTCCGTCCGTTTGCGGATGATAAGCTGTACTGAAACTCAGTACCGTGCCCATGGCTTCTTGCACTGCTTTCCAGAATCTTGACATGAATCTTGGATCCCTGTCTGACACAATGTACTCTGGAACCCCATGTAATCTTACGATCTCTTTAATGTATAACCTCGCTAACTTCTCTGGCGAATATTTAACATTAATCGCCAAGAAATGGGCCGACTTCGTCAGTCTATCAACTATGACCCATATTGCATCGTATCCTGACGACGTACGAGGTAGTCCTACTATGAAGTCCATAGAGATACTGTCCCACTTCCATTCAGGAATACTAAGGGGTTGTAAAAATCCTGACGGCTTCTGGTGTTTTCCGTCTTCACCTTTTGGCATGTAAGGCACTTTGTCACATACTCAGTGACATCTCGTTTCATACCAGGCCACCAAAACAATGACTTGATGTCTTGATACATCTTGGTCATTCCTGGATGAATCGTATATTTGCTTTTATGTGCCTCATCTAGGATTTGCTTCCTGAGATCATCTACAGGAGGAACATACGATCTTCCTCTGAATTCTATTACTCCCTCTGTTGAGATCTCGAAATCTTTTGCCTCATTGCTCAAGACTTTAGCTCGAAGGGTCTTTGCTAACGGATCTCCTCTTTGAGCTTCTTTAATTTGTCTTATCACATCAACAGTGTTCTCTGCACTAATGGCTCATTAGCCACATCATCTGCTGTTAACTGCATGTGATAAATAGGACCCCAATCTCTTATATCTTCTAACAGATCACCCTCTTTGATCATGAGGGTAGCTACTTGCACCACTTTTCTGCTCAAAGCATCAGCCACTACATTGGCTTTTCCCGGATGATACTTGATCTGATAGTCATAATCTTTCAACAACTCCATCCATCTCCTCTGTCTCATGTTAAGTTCTTTCTGGTCTTGCAGGTACTTGAGACTCTTGTGATCACAGAACAATTCTATAGTTGCCCCATACAAATAATGCCTCCATATCTTCAAGGCATACACTATCGCTGCAAGCTCCAGGTCATGAGTGGGGTAATTTTCTTCGTGAGGTTTTAATTGGCGCGAGGCGTAGGCAACAACTCTTCCCTGCTGCATCAGTACACATCCCAATCCCTGTTTGCTAGCATCTGTGTACACTACATATGGTAGTGTTGGATCGGGGATAACTAGTACTGGGGTAGAGGTTAGCCTTCGCTTCAGCTCTTGAAAACTTGCCTCACATTTCTCGTCCCACAAGAACTGCTGGTTCTTCCTGGTTAGCTTTGTCAGCGCTTGGGCAATTCTAGAAAAGTCCTGGATAAATCTCCTATAGTAACCTGCCAGCCCTAAGAAACTTCGTATCTCTGTCACTGTCTTAGGCTGCTCCCAGTTCAGTACTGATTCAACTTTACTGGGATCTACGGCCACACCTTCATGGTTAATCACATGGCCTAGGAATTTAACTTCCTTTAACCAAAACTCACATTTACTGAGCTTGGCGTAGAGTTGTTTCTCCTTCAGTGTACTCAGCACAATTCTCAAGTGCTGCTCATGCTCTTCTGAGTTTTGGAGTACACTAGTATGTCATCAATAAAAACTACTACAAACAGATCTAAGTATGGTCTAAAAATCCGGTTCATGTAGTCCATGAAAATAGCAGGTGCATTTGTCAATCCAAACGGCATCACTAAGAACTCATAGTGTCCGTATCGGGTCCTAAATGCAGTCTTCGAAACATCTTCTGTCTTTATCCGCAGCTGATGATATCCCGATCGTAGATCGATCTTGGAAAACACCTTTGCTCCTGCCAGTTGGTCTAACAGATCATCAATTCGCGGCAGAGGGTATTTATTCTTTATCGTCACCTTGTTTAGCTCTCGATAGTCAATGCATAGCCTTAGACTACCGTCTTTCTTTTTCACAAAGAGTACTGGAGCACCCCAGGGAGATACACTTGGTCTTATAAAACCCTTCTCCAACAGCTCCTCAATTTGTCTCTTTAGCTCAACCATTTCGTTGGGAGCCATTCGATATGGAGCTTTGGATATTGGTTTTGTCCCTGGTACAAGATCAATCGTGAACTCCACTTCTCGCTCTGGCGGAAGTCCACTGATCTCTGTTGGAAATACCTCTGGGAAGTCTTTCACTATCGGTATCTCTTCAATTCCTTCTTCTACCTCTGCTCGAATTGAGAAGAATACAAAATATCCTTGACATCCGTGCCGTAAGCATCTACTCGCTTCGGCTTCAGTTATAAAATTTAGACTTACTTCTTTTCTAGGGATTTCTTCCTTAGAGGGTAATACTAACGTTTTCTTACCACAATCTAGAAGTATGTTATTGGCAGATAACCAATTCAAACCAATTATCACCTCAATGTCACGAAAAGGCATGCATATCAAGTCAATGATAGTGCAACAATGCTGATAACAGACCACACAATTCAGGCATGCTTTAGAAGTCACAACTTTAGGACTAGTGGGAGTAGAAACAACAATATCATATGGCAAGGTATCAACAGTCAAACCCAATCGCCCAACACAATCATGTGATATAAAGGAATGGCTAGCACCTGAGTCAAACATGGCATACACAAGGCAATCATTAACAGTGATCGTACCTTGGATCATGTCAGGTGACTTACGGGCCTCTTCCTGTGTAAGGGCAAACACCCTGCCTTGGGTCTGCTGTCTCGTCCCTTCTGCCCCTTGTGGACATTCCTTTGAAAAGTGTCCTGGTCTCCCACATCTATAGCACACGTTCTGGCCAAATAAACATGGCCTGTCGCCATGATTCTTGCCACACTTCTCACATTCCTTGGCCCTTCGTGTGATATCAAACCCTTCAGGTCGTCTGCCTCCTCTTCTCATCTTTCTGCCAAAGCCAGGCCTCTTCCTCTTTTTGTTAACATAAGAGGTTCCTTCTTGATTCGGCCTCGATGGGGGTCTCTCAGCTTTCAAAGCTATCGGCATCATTCCTCGATGATTTTGACTTGCTTCAGTAATGCGGCAGACTTCTACTGCCTTGTTAAAACTCTCGATCTGCTGAGGCGCCACGACCTCTCTTAATGCTGGCTTTAATCCTCTGACCAGCTTCTCCGTATTCCACCGTTCGTCATTGAGACGTTTAAGATAAGCAGAATAACGGGACAGCCGAATGTGCTTTGCTAAGTAATCATCAAAAGTTTCATTATTCCCCTGCTGCAACACTAGGAATTCAGCTTCCATTTTATCCTGTGCTGATCGGGGAAAGTACTTCTGATAGAATCTTTCTTTGAACACCTCCCATGTTATTGGGGTGTTGTTGGCTTGCAGTACCAACTCAGTGTTGTTCCACCACTGATCTGCTTCTTTCTCTAGCTTATAAATGGCCATCTGAGCTTTAATCTCAGATGAGCATCCCATTACCCGAAAGATCTTCTCCAGTCGGGTAATCCAATCTTCAGCTATTTGTGGTTCCAATGAACCCTTGAACTCTGGTGGATTATGTTTGCAAAATTTCGTAATCCACTGCTGAATATCTCCTTGGTTCTCAGCCAATCCTGCTTGCTCTTCAGGTGCTTGCTGTTGGACTTGTGGGGTGCTTCAGCTTGCATTTGCTCAGGTTGTCGTAACTGAGCAATCGCTGCTGCTACCGCTGCTGCTATAACGGCGTCTCTCTCTTCTTGCTGCCGTAACTGTGCCTCTTGTAGTTGCTGTACGACTCGTTGTTGCTCATCCAGCCTATTCATTACTTGCTGGATAGGATCTCTATGTGGTTCCTCAGGAGTGTTTCTTGCTCCTCTCCGTGTTCTCACCATTTCGCTTGTTCTTTAATTAACTATGGGAGAATAAAGGAACTCTTTAATCATTTATCATATAAACATACCCTTCTTATTTATATAACAAACATTTGTACAGCAACACAAGGGTTACACAGAGTTTTTAGCAGTTAGCCTAACTTATATACAGTCCAAAACTATTTACACTATATACATCATCAGTCTAGCATTGACCATGACCAGCTCATGGAAAAGTAGCCCATACAAAGTCTCTATGGCGTCGACCATCTCCAGGAAAGTGCATCTGGTTAGGCGATTACATATCTCATTGATTCCTTCATTCCATTTCCATGTCTTGGGGATTACATGGAACAGGGCTAGGATCCAATCTTCATTTCCCAAAGTATGATCCTCTCTAGTCACCCAATAATAAAGGCTCTTAATGTCCTCTAAGAACCTTAAGTATACATCAGCTTCCTGGTGCTCATATGGCCTAATGAAACGGCTTCTAAACTGGAATTCTTGAACTAGCTGAGGGAGGCATTGGAACTCTTTCTTAATTTCAGGTATAGGGATTTTACTTGGACCTGCTTCATCCTTAGTAGGCATCTTAACAACTGGAGCTATATTATTAGAGGCAACAGTGGCAATGTCTTTCTCTAGAGCCTTCCCCTTGAAACCGAAGTAATCTACCTGAGTAGCTGGGGATTTAGTGCTAAGCTCTCCATACCTCTCAATGTCCTCGTACCACCATGTCTCATCATACCACCATGGATATCGCTCACCGGGCATGACCTTGCTGATGGTCTCTCCGGATTTTCCACTTCCACTACAAACAGCCATTACCTGAGCTTTTCTGTAATCCTAATGACCAAATGAACTCATTAATAAGCACTATCACATGCTTTCCTTAAAATACAGAGCATACAAAATATCAAAATTTGTTCTGTGTGCCAGAACCATTTGCTCTGATACCATAAATGTAACACCTTACGTTTACGACCTTATGTTGTGCCAAGTTAAGACATTCGGAAGCGCAAACTAAGGTTACCGGGTTGAAAAACCTGAATTTGAAAATTTCTTTTCCCGCATTACTATTCACCGTAACCTTAAACTTGGCATAACTTTGAAAAATCATAACTAATTCTAGAAAAATCGAAACGAGGTCGTTCCAAGTCTCACTCGAAGCTCTTAACATCATCTATCAAGAAAAAATGACCTCAGGTTCCGCTTTAATCAGAAACGCATTCGTTTTCAATTTCGAAAAGTACTGTTCATTTGGTCATTTTTCTATTTTCCAGGATTTTTGCCTAACTTCGGAAAGGCATAACTTCTTACACAGAACTCCGATTGGACGCTTTACCACTCATTTTAAAGGGAAAAATAAGATCTATTTGCATACCAAATTTCAGGGAAAAAGTCAACCATTTGACCAGGGTCTTCGTTGGTCAAAGTTTGGTCAAATCTAGACCATTTTTATCCCCTTTTTCACTAATTTTGACAGCATTTCGTTTTTCACTATAATCATACCATAATCACTTATAAAGCTACTCTATCATTAATATACATTCCAAAAAGGGTATCATATCATGTATTTATGAACATAGTATGCTTACATGGCTTGAAAGAGAAAGGTTCAAAACCGTATAATACATTACATAATTCATAACTTCTTCAAGCCATGACTATTTCCTTTCCTTTCTCCTTAGCATAGTGGCACCTAGGATATCATGTTATAGGAGGAATGAGATTTCATAGAAATCCCAGTAGCATTGAACATACAACCATCAAGTCAACATGCATAAGATGTCATGCTACATGCAATAAGATAACATTTCTAGTCTTTATGCCATGCTATAATCATTCTGTATCCATGTCATCATATCATGGAGCATATAATCATTCTGGTCAAAACTCAATCATGCAAGAGCCAAGGCATACATTGCAAGGAGTTCACATCATCTGTACATAACATTCTCATGGCACATAAACACACATAGCAGATACATCAAATGCAGATCAACAAAATAATTGCAGTTCACGCTACCTCAATTCCTTGCTTAACGTTTCCTCCTTGATCCCTTGCTGGAGATCCTCCTAGGTTTCCAGAAGAGTTGCCTATCAACCATACAGTAAGGGTATGGTAAATTCCATATCCAGTATACCATTCTTTCTCAATATAATGCTACCCTTGTATCTTTCAATTTATAATTTCTGTATACCTTTCCTAAACCTTTGACCTTGGTTTGACCAAGCCTTAATCCTCAATTAAGGTCTTGGAATTCTTCCTTAACCCATGATTAATCATGCTTCCTTGGTTAATCACTAACCCTTAGTCCTTAATCCAATACTTAATTAAGGTCCTCAAGTCACATAGTCATAATCCTTTAAGATTAAATCACTAATCCCTTTTTGGATTAACCATTAATCATTCTCTAATCAACATGATTAACCATTATTCATTCCTTAATTAACATGATTAATCATTTTCTAATCAATATGATTAATCATTAATCATTCTCTAATCAATATGATTAACCATTATTCATTCCTTAATTAACATGATTAATCATTTTCTAATCAATATGATTAATCATTAATCATTCTCTAATCAATATGATTAAGCTTTAATCAATACTTAATCAACATGATTACCCATAATTAATCATCCTTCAATTATCATAACTAATCACTAATTAATTAGGGTAGCTAACCTTAATCACTTACTAATCCTTAATCAAATAACATAATTAATCTTAGCTATCACTAAACCATAATTAATCAAGGTAATTAATCCTAATCTTCCTCAAATAAATAATCAACTAAAAATAATTAACACTTAGGGAGATAAACATACCTTAATTAGCGCTTAATCGGCGATTAGAGGTGATTAAGCTTGCTGTCTCTCTTTCTCTCTCTTCTTTCTTCCTTTCTCTCTCCTAGAACTCAAGAACACAAAATTCTCTCCCAACAAACACCTCTTGGCCGAATTCTTCATGAAAGGGGGGGTATTTATAGGCCTTGATATTTCAAAATGCCGAAAATGCCCTTCGGGAAAAAGATGCGATCTCGGCCGTCCATTTTTTTCTACTTTACACGTGGACAAATCTTAGGGCACTCACCATAAGAAAGTGACACATGTAGGGACACCTAATCACCATGTGATTTTCATGTGGAAAATAAATATTATTTTATTATTTTGTCTCTTATTTCCCTTTATGCCCTTGAACAATGTGGAAAATTCCAACTTTGTCCTCTCCTTCTAATTTTGGCCGAATTATTGCTCTTAATATTGGAAAAAATATGACTCATCCAATAATCAGTGCAATCCACTGATTATTTGTGTATTTCCGGCCCGATTTTCCAGCAATCCTGTCCAATTTACTGTCACAAAATTCCGATTTCAACACCTCATTAAATTCCCCTCATTCCAAGGGTAATCCATGATTTTTCTCAAGTTCTATCTCCCTCTATAATTTTCTAAATTTTATTCTGTCAAAAATCACTATTCTACCGATAATAATTCGGTAATAAATATCCTTTAAGCTAACCTTTGTACATCCAAAGGTGGGAAATAATTTTATAAATTAGGATAATATGTCACATAATTATCCATATTTTTCCTTGAATTTTTGAGGCCTCTATATATTTTAAATAATGGAAATTGGCTAATTTTCCTTAATTAGCCAAAAATTCCAATAATTACATATAATTTCCTGACAAATTATTTTTAATCTCATATTCATCTTCTAAGCCTCAAACATTATTCTGTACCCTCCTTTCTATTTTTCATAATTTTCTGGGAATTTTTCAGGAAATTTGGACATTATTTCCAATACTGCCCTTTCTTAACTGATCTTTTCAGAAATGACCGTTATGTCCCTATCCTGATTTTTCCTCATAGCCTGGATCCTCTACCAGTCTACTATACTACTTGGCCTTAATCAGTCACAAATCATTCATCAGTTAGAATAAAATTATCAGGGTGTGACAGTAACCCTGATTAAATATTATTTAATAATATTTCTGGGAAAAGGAGAAAGAAAATATCTAACAACCATCATGACAGTGCTGAGTCAACATGCTGAGTTACCAAATGCAATCATGACACCTATGAGTCATCATGCTAAGTCACCAAATGCAATCATGACATCTACGAGTCATCATGCTGAGTCAGCATAAGATATTTATGGACAGCATAAAAATTAGAACGTAGTACGGGAATATTTTAGACAGTCCTTTGTCTACCCATTATAATGAAATCTCTACTATGTGACTCAGTAAGGTTAAATAGCCTGTCAGTAGAGCTAATTATTTTCATCTATGCTCCTCTAAGATGGCGCCATATATGTACTTAATTACGATGAGAAAATGGTGCCAAAACATGTTCCAGTGGTACCGGGTAAGTCAAGACTCAAAAAAGTAGCCTATACGGTGCAAAATGGCAAAATAGGTAGAGGCATGCCTAAGGGTTATATTTTACACGAATTTTATATTAATTTCCTCCCTATTTTAATGCCAAAATGATGAAAGAATATGGAAGAGACAAGTGTACGGTTAGATAGAACAAAAAAGATATTACGTGTACGATTGGATGCAAGACACGTGTACGGCCGGATGCAAGACACGTGTGTAGTTAGATTAAAGACATGTGGCTTGATGATGTAAGCATGATGTCATCAAGATGACATCACCCTAGACAAGTGTCACATTTCTTGGAGAGAAAGCTTACTTATTCAAGAAGAAATAATGGATGGCTGAAATCGAATCAAAACCGACGGCCAGGATTTGTTCTAGCTTTCTATAAATACCCCCACCCCTCCATTTCATCCATGCTCCTTGAAACCATGGAGAAGCTCTTTCAAAATGGTTTCTAGAGAGAGAAAGAAGAGGGAGAAAGAAAGGCCAAGTGATCCCAAGCCAGATCAAGCTCTAAAACAAGGTATGTGTGCTGTTTTTGATGTAGTTTCTACCTCCCTTGTTATTTTTGAGCTGGTGGTTAGTTTGATTGGATTTTTTATGATTGAAATCCTATGGGAAGGTGCTGCACGAAATCTATTGGAATAGGAGAAGATGATATGGATGTTAAAAGCATGTTTAAAGGCTTGGAAACAACAAGAATCAAGTGGTTCTATGTCGATTTTGTAAGAAATCCAACTTTCCCTTAATTTGTGATTCTGTTTGGCCTTGAATGTTCTTGAATGATTAGGATTGAATTTTGATTGTTTTAAGCTTGGAAATAGATTCTACATGCAAAATTATGCGAGGATAGTATGTGGAAATAATTTTAGGAAGGTTGGAATTGAAACTCAAAAGTTAGAGTTCAAGTATGTTCAAGAAAGAATCAGGTAGAGATAAATTGATGAATTCATTCTAATAATTGTTTTGCATCATGTATTGATGTGTTTAGGACCTTGGAACATCCAAGAGGATGTTTAATGGTGTTGATCAAAAATTCATAGGGTTGGAAAGACAAGGGAATCAAAGGAGAAGCAAGAGAAAAGCTATGTTACAAGGTAGTAAACTTACATATATTGTGTGCTTGATATGTATGCTTGCATGATGTGGTTGTGTTGCCATGATGTGACTAAGTTATGATAAAATATTTGCAAAGTTATGTTTGCAAGTTTACGTTATGCTTTTCCTTGGCAATATATTATGAAAGCATGAAATGCTTTAACTTACTTTCCATGGCATTCATGTGTTAATATTATAACATGTCATACATGTGTATTATGTCTTACATGCTTGTGGGTAGTGTTTGCTATTGAGATTCTTCCAAATCTCACCCCTCCCTAACCAACTATTTAGGTCAATCAATGGTGGGCAATAATGACACGAGAGGCAAGGAGAAGAAAGTGGAGAATTATTGATGTTAATGAATGATATTATTATTCAATGTGTAATTCTCCTATTACGTAATTTATGTTATGGATGTCCATGATCCCATGTATTTAATTACAATATTTATGGGATGAATAGAAATGTATGAGGATGATTGGGAAAGTGTAAACCCAATTTATGTATGCCAAAGAAATAGAAAAAATTAAAGTAAAAAGAGGTTAAAAGATAAAACGTAGGTTATGGAGCAGTGAATTTGTAACTCAAGTTTGACCTACCAAATGAATGAGTTAAGCCACAAAATTTGGCAGATTCATAGTACACATCACAAGCATTAAAATGAGAGGTAGATCACCTCAATCGGATGTGTACGCAAGGGGACATGATTTTTATAGAATTAGTTATGAATTTTTGAAATTGGGCTTGTAATCTAGAATTTGAATAGTGAATAGTAACCCAAGTAATTATGTTGAAATTTTAAATCCACAGGCTCGTGTGTCACACCTTACTATCGGATCCACTTAGGGTTTAATAAAAACCATTTTAGACCACATTGGATGGTCTTGGGCTTAAAAATTCATGAAAAACGCTGATTTTCGGATTTTTACTGTTCATCGGGTAAAAATCCAGTTTTCTGGCCCAACTTCAAAAATTCATAACTTATTCCATAAAAATCGAAATGAGGTGGTTAAAAATTATATTTAAATATATTTAAGTCCTCTTTCAAGGAAAAATAATATCGTTATCCAATTCCTTATGAAAAAGTGTCAAGTTTTTGTGAAAGGTAACATTATCCATTTGCCAAAACTCATTTTTCAGATTCTGAACCTTAACTTTGAAAAATCATTAAAAATCGTATACTTGGCCATTTTTAACGTGCTTCCTATCAATCTAAATTTCAGGACGTCAACTATAAGCATACCAAATTTCGTGCTGAGATTCATTTAGTAACTAAATAAACCGTGGCTCTAAACTAACATCCTGCTTAAGGGTTACAGCACCAACCATTGATAATTATACATAACCAAATGTCCACGAAAATTTTATGGTATGACACCATAATTAGCCTCCATTCTGCAGCTTGCTCTTGAGAAGTTCAGGCCCTAAAATGTTACATTATTTTTGGGGGATGAGATTTTTGAAAATCCCAGTAGCAAGATCAATCAACCAAAACATTACATGTATCAATTACAAGCATTTCAACCTTTTCTATTAATAGGGAACTACTTTACCTCATACATGTAGCACTCTAACATGCAATAGCCAAGGCATATAAAGCAAGGAGTATAGCTACACAATCATCATCATCATCATCATCATTTAGTTCAACCACATAATAGC
This sequence comes from Neltuma alba, assembly GCF_004799145.2. Taxonomy (NCBI): domain Eukaryota; kingdom Viridiplantae; phylum Streptophyta; class Magnoliopsida; order Fabales; family Fabaceae; genus Neltuma; species Neltuma alba. The sequence goes on along the minus strand of NW_021632091.1, from coordinate 145,841 downwards.
ACATGAAATTGCATAGCAATCAATGCAACATTCAACATTAAGGCTAATTAAATCTTACTACCTTAATCCAATGCTCTTTGATTTTTCTTGTTCTTCTTTCTTACTTCCACAAATGCCAAACCCTAACATGGCAATCCCCAAAAAAGGGCAGCAAGTATTATTAAACATTCCACATAAAAATCAATCACATAACTCAAGAAGCTCCTAAACCCCTTAAAGCCTCTATCTTTGTTTCTTGAATTTTTAGAGTTGTTTTCCATAAACCCTAAAAATTCCCTCTTGACCCTTTCCTACATGGTTTTTTATGTAGATTCCAAATATCTACTTAGATTTAACAAAATAAATTTTCCTCTTACAGTTTCAGCTTGACCGAACCCTTAGGGTTTAAAACTCAAAAATTGCAACTTTGCTTCTATGGCTTCCAACACTTGTTCTTTAGGTTTACCCTACACCATTTTTCATTTTGAACACAATGGAAGCCTCAAAACTTTGAAAAACACATTCTAGGGCTCAGATCTTGTCTTGGCCGAAAATGACACTCAAGGAAGTAACCATGAAAAATGCTTCAAAACCAACTATAATCACTTGCAAACACTAGGATCTAGCTTGTGTTGTAGTATTTTAACAAGTGTGATGAGCAAAACTCCCTTTCCCCTTAAACAACCAGTTCGGCCAGCATCAAAAGAGGGAGAGAAGACATATTTTCAACCATAAAAGAGAAAGAAAACAGGCAAGAACACATCTAGAGCCAAGAACTCACCTTGAACCTTGATTTTATGACCAAAGTTGATGCCTTTCTCTTGGTTTTCCCTCAAAACTCTCTCTTTTTCCCTCTCTTCATGCCTTGCACGAAATTCCCATCTGATTTATGGGAGAGATGAGCTCATCAATGCTATCAAAATATCCCATCTACCACAATTAATGAAGAGCCAAGTGTCATAAGCCTACTTAGTCTTGCATTTTCTCTTTAATTAACTTAATTCACATTGTAATTAAATTCCAAAGTCAAGATCCTCTCCATTGGTAGCTTGACACTTGGAAAGCTCTAATTATCATCCATTAAAGGCTTGACAAGTGGTAGCTTATGGGCCAAGTAAAGTGCAAGGCTCCGATCAACACTTTATCGGTGCACTTTTACTCCGGGTTTAACTTCTTTTCTATAATTACAGTGCTCTGGCCTCTGTAATTATTTTCTCTCAGATTCATAAATTATTCTCCTTATTTTTATCTTCCCAAATTGCCCTCTTTGTCTCAAATTTAATTTCCCAATAATTAAATAAAAAGGAAAACTATTTTCCTTCTCTTTAGTGATTTTTCCACTTTTCCAAAGAATTGGAAAAAATCCTGGATACTTGAGGGTCTTCTTTTAATTTCATAATCTCTTATAATTCCTTGGAATTTCATAGGAATTTTCTTGGGATTTTATCCTTCTTAAATATATTTATTTGGAATTTTCCAAATAAGAACCTTAAATTAGCTTAAATTCCTTTGTAATTTCTCTAAGGGCAAATTGGTCATAAAACTAATTTTATAATTCCATATAATTCTCAAGGAACCTTGTCCTTATTTTTTCTTAATTTTCTGAGACTTGGAATTATTTTTCCCCTATTTACTCTTGACCAATTTTCCTTAATTAGTCAAACTTTTCATAATTGGCTTGGAAAATTATAATAATTATTTTCCACCCAAAATTCTTCTATTACTCCTTGTCATTTTTGACCCTTAATTATTTATGAATATTCCTATTTCCCAAATACCATATTTCTGGATGTGACATCGTGTCATGACCTACTTAAACCACAACGCTTACGAATGAGTACTCTGACAGGTTAAAGGTAGGATGTTTCAATTACCAACCATTTCACATAAAAATTAACAACATAGCTCAAGTAACTCCTAAACCCCTTAAAGCTTCCATCTTTCTTCTTAGAATTTTTAGAGTTTATTTCCTTAACCCTAAAAATACTTTCTTGGTTCATTTCTATACGGTTTTTCATGTAGATTTCAAATATGCTCTTGGATTTAAGAAACCCTTCCTCAAGAACCAAGGTTGGCCGAATAGGGTCTAGGTTTTTCCAAAAATTACAACTTTGATTTTGATGCTTTCAATACTTGTTCTTTAGGTTTATCCTGCACCATTTTTCATTTTGAATGCCATGAAAGCATCAAAACATTGAAAAATACATCCTAGGTTACAACTTTCATTTTGGCCGATAGTCCTCTTGAAAACCAACCAAGAAATCTTTCGAAAACAACACCAAATCACTTGAAACTACCATGATTTAAAGTGTTCTAGCTAGTTTGAGCAACAAAACTTCCTTCCCTACCCAAAGATCAATTTGGCCAACACCGTAAAGGAAGAAGAACAGATTTTTTCAACCATTAAACTCAAGAAAAACAAGCAAGAAACCATGTAAGATCATCCATTAACCTTAACTCCAAGCTTACTTCACCAAAGGTTGTGTCTTTCTTCTTGCTTAATCTTTAAAAATGGATGGCTAATGCTTCTTCTCTTGGCCAAATGTGAAATCTGATTTTAGGGGGAAGAAGAGCTCATTAAAAGCTCAAACAAATATCTCAACCACCCAAATACCGCAATTAATTGCTATACCATGTGTCACCTCCCTATTTAGTCTTGAAACTTCTCTCTTAATTAAGTAAATCCAAATGTAATTAGTTTCTAAAGTCAAGATCCTCTCCTCTTAAGGCTTGACACTTGGCAACTTTAATTACTCTCTAATAGGGGCTTGACAAGTGGCAACTTGTAAGCCAAGTAAAGTGCAAGACTCTAATCTACACTTTATCAGTACACTTTTATCCTGAATTTAATTTTTTTATAATTACAGTACTCTGGCCTCTATAATTATTTTTTATCAGATCCATAATTTATTCTCCTCAATTTTATCTTTCCAAAATTCTCTCTTTAACACAAACTCAATTTTTCATTAATTGAATAAAAAGGAAAACTAATTTCCTTCTCTTTAGTGATTTTTCTAATTTTCTAAATAATTACGAAAAATCCTGGATAATTGAGAGTTTTCTTTTAATTTTATAATCTCTTATAATTTTTTGGAGCATTATAGAAATTTTCTTAGAATTTTATTCTCCTTCTAAACATTTATTTGGAATTTTCCAAATAAAAGGCCTTAAACTAGCTTAAATCATCCTTAAATTCCTTTGTAATTTTTTCAAGGGTAATTTGGTCATAAAACCAATTATACAACCTCATATAATTCTCAAAGAATATTATCTTTATTTTTTCTTAATTTTCTGAGACTTGAAAATATTTTTTCATAATTATTTTTGACCAATTTTTCTTAATTAGTCAAACCTTCATAATTGACTTGGAAAATCATACTAATTATTTTCTACCATAATTCTTCTATTTCTCCTTATCCTATTTGGCCCTTGAATATTTAGGAATATCCTTATTCCTAATTGTCATGTTATTGGATGTGACAGGTTTCAAGAGCCTTGTATGAAATGAGGAGAGGAAAGGGGGTATCTATAGAGTTTAAGGACAAATCCTAGCTATTGATCTTAAACATACGTGGCTTAATCTTGACCATCCATTTTTTCTCTTTGTCTTGTGGTGACAACTGTTCTTATGATATCATGTTTATATCATCTTGATGACATCATACTTACATCATCAAGTCACATGTTTTTAATCCAACCATACACGTGTCTTATATCTAACCGTACAAGTGTTTTTCATCCACTTGTGCACTCGTCTTTCATCTAATCATACACTTGTCTCTTGCATGTCCCTTCATCATTTTGGCATTAAGATAGGGAGAAAATTCATATAAAATTTTTTCAAAATATAGCCCTTAGGTATTCCCCCACCTATCTTGCCATTCTATACCATATTGGGTACTTTTTTGAATCCTGACTAACCCAGGACTATTGGGACATGTTCTAGCACCATTTTCTCATCTCAATTAAGTACACATATGGTGCCATCTTAGAGGAGCATAGAAGAAAGTGATTAGCTTTACTGACAGGCTACTTAGCCTTACTAAGCTACGCAGTAGAGATTTCACTATAACGGGTAGACAAAAGACTGTCTAAAATGTGCTCGTACTGCATTCTAATTTTTATACTGTCCATAAATATCCCCTAATGACTCAACATGCTAACTCAGAGGTGTCATAATTGTACTTGGGGACTCAGCATGCTGACTCAGCACCGTCAAAAGGCCTTTAGATATTTTCTTTGGTTTTGTCTTCTATTTAGGGGACAAAAATTATTTAATATTTGACTAGAGCATTTTATTCAATTTAGAGCTCCAAAAATTCATCCAAAAATGCCATAAAATTTCTTAAATTCTAGAAAAAGAATCTATGAATTTTCACAATCCATAATTCGATACGTAAGCATTTCTTTTTGAATTTCCAGTGAATTGCTCTTTTTCGACATAACTAGTTTTTAAATATTCTTAAAGCCATTTTGCTGGCCTTCTGGGGATAAGACTAATTTTATAATTTTCTATAACCTGTTAACTCATGAATACCTATTTTTTCTTGCATTTCTGAGACCTCTTTATAGCTCAAATAATTAAATCTAGCTTTATACCTCAAAACGAGTCATAATCTTTAAAATGTATTTAAAGTCAATCCAAGGTCATTTTTGTCACTTTTCTTCATATACAAGCCTTAACATGCCATTTCCCAATTTCTGGGATTTTTCTAGAATGTTTAGGAATAATTTCTATGTTTGCCCTTACCGGCCCGAAACTTTGCAAAATTACGATTTTACCCCTGATTTGGCTTAACCTATAATTCACCTCATTGAGACCTCTAATGTAACCTTTGGCCTACATTTATCTCTATTTCTTATTCCTAGACCTCAAGACTTTACTAGAGTCTCTATCTTTCTCTTTTCTCAGTCTTAAAAACCTTTTTGCTTTGCGATTTAATCCCTGGGAATCCCGCTGTCCTTCCAGGGAATCTCTAGGACCTCTTAAAGAAAGGGTCTAGTAGTTTGCCCATTTTAGGCTAACTTTGGTACTTCTGAGCTTAAAAGTCAGGATGTTAGAAAAAGCAGAGAATTAGTGAAGGGGCATCTCACCAAACTCTTGATCAAGGTATTTCCTCTCAGTCTACTGATGTCTTGGTTGGGGAATTAGATAAAAATGTTGATATGGGCAAGTTTAAAACTGACTTTGCAACAAGAAAAGTCTGCCCAGTAGTAGCTGTTGATTTGAAAGTTTAAAGACTAAAGAGAAAACCAAATTGGATTTATCATACCCATTAGAATATTATGAAAACTAGTTAAGTGTTAGAGAAGACTACTACCTTGAAGTAGTTAGGAGGTTCTACTGCAGCATGAAGGTAATAGAAAAATATGATAAAAAGTGGGGATTTGGTACAAAGTAACTTAACAACCAAACTCAAAGGAAGAAGTATCATTCTGACCTTAGCAAAGATCAATGAGTTATTGGGAACTCAAGATCATGTCAAAGGACCTGACCTGAATGCTATAAAAGCTTAATGCAGAGTGATGATTACGTTAGAGAGCTAAGTTTCCCACAAAACATATGTGTGATTATTATCGAATAATCCACTACGTTTACTCCAGAAGCATAGTGAACAAATCTAGAAGCTTTTCTCATCTGAATCAAGATGATTACATCCTTTTGGCTAGAATCATCAATGGGGAAAAGATAAACATAGGGGCACTTGTCTTCAGTGAAATAAAGAATTTCATCTCTTTCAAATCCAAATCTACCCCTATCCCCTATCCTTAACTAGTCTTATGCCTCCTCCAAGTACATAACATTGAACCTCTGGTGCCTAAGCAGGTTAAAGAGCAAATTCCTATTTTTAGAATCAATCAATTAAATAAAATATGGATTCCAATGCCATTTCATCCATCACAAAAGAGGGCAGATAAAGGGAAAGGTAAACAGCTAGAGGCCAGTACTCCCAGAGCTCAGGATGAAGCTGAGCCCACTACAGATCCTACTCAGACATCTGGACCTTCATTTTATGGAAATACACTTTGAGAATTATTACATTCTAAGCTTCAAGAGTTTTGAGAGAAGGGTGTATGCCATTGCCAGGGACTATGGAGAGGTTTCTAACAAGAAATTTGAGGGATTATACACTGTCTTGGACCTTCATCGACAAGCTATGGCAGTATTAGAGAAAGAAGTCTCTCAAAGATTTGATATGGTAAACAAAGAGCTTCATGAAATAAAGAAGATGGTTGCCTCCCTTTGTGCCAACTTCTATAGCCCTAGAACATCATTCTTTTATGAGGATCTGTTTTCTCATCCACCCTCACCTCCATATATTGAACCTGCATCCACCTCAAAACCCATACTAGTCACTACTATCCCCACATCTTCTATCTCACTTACTATTATTCAAATGCTTCCTCCTCAGCTTCAACCCTTACCTCCTATCTCTCACGTTCTCTCTCTTGTTTCACAGCTTCCTCCTCTTCCTATCCCCTTTACCTTACCTTCCTTTTCCTCTCCTTCCACTTCTTCCCTTGATACTAACAAAAAAAGGGAGAAGAATTCTGACTAATTTTTGTGTTCCTACTTTAATTCTGAATCTGTGTGTTCCTGGTATTATTTTGATCCTTTATTCTGTTTCTAATATGATCATGTATTCTAATGTTATTGAACTCTGGAGTAGTGCACATGAATTTCAGCTTCTGTAAATTTCAAGCTTACTGTCGATTTATAGTTTCTGTATTATCTAAATTTGCTTGCTATTCTGTAAGATTACTCTACCTTAAGTGTTAAATGCCTTCTTATGTTTTGTCATCATCAAAAAGGGGGAGAATGTTAGATTTAAGTGTTTTGATGATACAAATCAAGTTTTAAGTTTCTCTAAATATCTATTATTTTAATCGATCAAATTTTGGATCATCACTTAATCGAATACGTGTTAGATAAATAGACTGCTTATTGTGAACCCAACACTGATAAGATTTATTGATCAAGTGCTAAATAATTCACTGTGCTAGATAACTGGCTAGAAAAATGGATTGATTGATCAACTGATCGATTATTGGTATAACTAGTTTAATATAAGATGTTTCAGGAAATAATCGATCAATTAATTGATTATTAGTTGATCGATAAACTGTCAAGAAAAAGGTTCTCTCGTAACAAAAGATTTATCAATCACCTAATCGATCAAGAGGTAATTGATAATGACACATATAATTGGTAAGTTTCTTTGACTCCCTCGTAACTTTAAATTATCAATCATATTATCGATCTTTATTTACCGATGACTTATTTGAACATTGTGTGTCAAATCATTTCTGGTTAATCGATAATGTGTTTTGTCAAGGTATTCTATGTTATATTGCAAAACAAGGTTTTTCACAGTCCACGATCAATCACATAATCGATCATCCTTTTATCGATCATTTGATCAAACATCATCATATCCTTCTACATCATTTCGTCAAGACTTTTTCATATCAATTGTTCGATCAAAGGCTTACTATGGTATTTTCTAAATTCAAGCTTTTTACAGTATTTAATCGATCAGTTAATCAATTATCTATTAATCGATCATTTAACCGATTATCAACTTATCTTTGTGCATATCTATCAAATCTTCTTTAAATGATTTCTTCGATCACTTGTTTGATCAACCCTTTATCGAACAAGTGACACATCATTATGCTTAAAAGTTGTTTTATACTGCACTTGAAATTATTGATGAACTGATTGATTAAGCAATTTTGATCATCTGATCAATCAATGCACCACCTCTTTACTTCAAACTATTGTTCACGATGATCTTTCATAAAGCATATTTTCATTTTGTTTTTAAGCTTTTCTCAGGCTTCCTTAATCATATTATTCTCTTTTTAAAGATATAAAGGCATGCAAATTTTGAAGAAATTAGCCTTGTACAAAATACAGAAGTATTGCACTTGCAAAGAGCACTTTGTTTGTATCTCATCTTTTATCGATCACTTGTTCTATCATTGAATAATCTATAATGAACTTGATAAATACATACATCTGTTAAGTCTACTTGTCTTTTTAATTAATCGATAATATGATCAATCAAGGGATTATTGATCAAGACTTCAATCAAGTAAGTTCATGTTACTTCCTAAATATTTGATGATTGATTATGTGATTTTCGTCTGCTGTATAAATATCAAGAATCATCACCTTTTCTGTTACTCATTGATATTTACTTGAAGAAGAAAGCTTACTTGTGTAAAGAGACTTCTGAGATTACAAAGCACAATAGATAAATTATAGGCATAAACTTACTATGTTAGAAGAATTTATTACAAGCAACTGTTAAAACTACCGAACGCACACAAGCAATCTTCCAATAGCTAGAAGCTCTTCAGTCTAAGGAATAACTGAAATACTCTAACTATAAATGGGGCACAGAGCATTGAATGAAGTATTGAATTCATGAGCTACCATCTGCTGAAATTACTATTGCATTTTATACTCTATTTTCCTAAACTGAGCTTCAGTTTTTATCATTTATATACTTTGTAAGAGAGGTTGTTATATCTTTTACTCAATTCTAAGAGTTACTCAAGAGTATAAACTCTTGAGAGGATTGTAACCTTACGGGTAGTAAGAGGGAGTGATTGAAAGAGACTCAATTGCTGTACTAAGCTACCAAGAGCTCGTTAAATCTTGGGGATATAGTGGATACCTCAGAGACACTCTGAGGATTGGATGTAGGTTAAAAGGTTGAGACCGAACCAGTATAAACTCTAGTGTCATCATTCTTGGGTAAAACATTCCAAACTCATCTCCACTATTTTATCTATTTAGTTATTTTATTTAGTTAAATTTTTGTACTTCAACCAATTCACTCCCTCTTGGGTGAAGCTGCCACTAGCAGTTTATTGTTATTGAAATGATGTTTTGTAATTATATACATTGTTATGTATAATTATGAACTTTGTTGGAATATTGTATCAATGATTAAGGATGCTCTACATATGACTAATTGGCTAAGAAATTATGTTTAAGTATGTGTTATATGATTGGAAGGGTTATATGAAAGGAAAGGAAGAGAGAAACCAAGAATTTCATGTAGAAATGATAAAAGTTAACTTTTTAAGGAGTCAAGTTGGACCAATGAGCAATTGGATGAGTCTTGAGCTAAAATTTGACATGCTTATAGATCTCATTTTTAGCTTTAAAATAAGTGATAAAGCACTAAATTTAGAGTTTTATACAGAAAGTTATGCCCTTTCAAAGTTCTGCATAAATCCTAGAAAATTAAAAGATGACCAAATAAACAGTACCACTTTGCACAAAATCTAGGATTGATGCATGATTTTTGAATACGAATGAGTATTTTTTCTTTAAAGAGCATGTCAAGAGCTTTCTATAGAACTTGAAACCATCTCATTTCAATTTTTTTAGAATTAGTTATAAATTTTCAAAATTGGCCTTTGTAAGGGTTATAATGAATAGTAACCTGAATTTAAGAAAATTTGAAGTTTGAATTTTTTCAACCCAAGGCCATGATAAGTGATTCTAAATTATCCCAATTGATATAAAATGAGGTATAAAAGTAAGATGTGACATCTTGTGTTAGCAAAAGTAATGTGATGTACTCCAACAACTGTCAGTTGGATTTTTCATCTTCCATTTTGCATACACAAGACATTTTCAAAAATATTACTGATTATTTGATTCCTATAGAAAAGAATCCTATTGACTTTCTTGGGTGTGATGTTTAGTTAGAAGATTTTGCTCTTTGCATGTCTTTATATTGCTCTAGATCTCTCGAAGTCTTTCTTTTTGGACTAGATACTACTGCTAGTTTAATGCTTCTCTTGTAGGAACCCTCACCACCAATGTCAATGGAGAAGTGAGCTCACTGAAGAAATGCATGTTTCTCATTTGAGATGAGAACTTCTCTGGTAAGAGCTTGAAGAGATTTTATTCTCCAGGTTATCACTTTCCTTCCTTAACTCTTATCTTTTGAATTAATTGGTTGTTTTGTGAGATCAGTATAGGGGAGAGACATATCCAGCAGTAAAAGTAGTTTGTTTTATTTTCTTTTCCTCCCTTTTGGTTTTGGTTTCTCTTGTTTAGGATTGTACTTGGTCAAGCATTAGGGACAATGTAAGATTTAAGTATGAGGGAAGTGATTGATATTCAATGATTATGTTGTGTTTTTCTGTGTTTATTGAAAAATCTGGTTTTCTAAAAAAAAAAATTGAAATTTTGATTGAGTCTTGAACTTAATTTGAAGATTTTGAATCAAAATTTTTGAAAATTTGTGCCTTAATTAGCTTACACTTGAATTTGTATATTCTTGTATTTTGGTAAATATTTTTGAACTTGTATTGATACTCATGAGAATTACTATTTGTTCAAATTGATTGTGCCAGTTTCATTGGTCACAATTCTTTAAGCTTGCCTTTATGTGGACTAAACTAATGTATTGTGATTAATTTGGAGTACAATTAATCTTTTTGCATGAGCATTTCAGATTTAGCCTTGTTGGAAGATTCTTTGAGCCTAATTTTCATCCATAGTGTGTTGTATCCACTTACATCTTCTACTTTTTAGAACTTGTTTTAATCCTTATTCAAGACTTAGTTGCATAAATGTTATGAGTATGATAGAGGCATTCTTTTCTAAACCCTACATCTCAAACAAAAACCCTTATGATTTTACCCATTGCAAGCTATTAGAGCCTTCACCTTTTCTCAAGTGCCAAAGCATGCATTGTACATTCAAGTTTCCAACAACACTTTACTGCTACATTTATGATATGTTCAACTTTGTCTTCTTAGACTTGGAATTTCCAAAAAAGAAAGAGAAAAAAAATAGAAAAAGGTAAGGAGATAGAAGAAAATGTTTGAAAAGAGCCAAAAAAAGAAATATTAAATAAAATGGTACCCAACAAATAAAGTTTTGAAATAAAACAGTCCATTGGTGGTTTGAAAAATAAGGTTGTGCTTCAAGAAAAATATAGTAAATGTTAGTTGGAAACCTTTTCTGAAATGCTTGGTGCTTTGTCATTTCATATCTTTTCACTTCACTTCACTTCATTTAGCCCTTTTTATTAGCATAACCTTAAAAAACCCTCTTGATCATTGCATTCATGCATTAAAAATGAAAAGGTAGGATTTTAACAAACTTATGGTAAAGTGTTTAAGTGGACTTGAGAGAGAATTACCCCAAGTTGGTGAGTAGAGTGAAACAATTTATACCTTGAGTGTTTTTCTCTTTTAATCATTCCCATAGCATTGATTGTACTCTACTTTAATCCTTTCTTATTAACTTGGATCACTATGAATGCTTGTTTGAAGAGTTGGGTTAATGACACTATTACTCTCTTACTTTGAATTCATAGGGTTCCCATTTGTATCAATGTTTCTCTTGCTTTGGTTTTTTATTACCTTTGTCTAGGAGCACAAAGATTTAAGTATTGGGGAATTGATTGAACCCAATTCTTCTATGTCCTTTCATATGATTTTAAAGGCTTTTATCATGGGTTAGTAGCTCTTTTAGTGGTAATTGTACTTAATTTAGACTAAGAGTCTTTGCTTTGAGTTAGTGTCTCTTTGAGGATAAAATGTCATAATTGGTTATTAATTGTGTTCAACTGATTTTTAGGACAATTAATGCTTTAAATTTTTGCTTTTATTGTAGACACTTGAGAATTAGAGCCAAGATTGAAGACTAAGGGATTCCACAACATGAGAACTAAGAGTATTTATTCTGGAATTATTCGCCATGGCTTGGCTATGGGTTCACTGCAGTGAAACCCCTTGTATCAGTAAGGCCATATTTGGATCCGGAATACAAAAAATAGAGCAGCACCCACTCACCTAATCCAACCCAGATTAACCTCCTAAACCCTTAGAAACCCTATTTTTGAAATAACACTCTATTCACCCATCTAGAACCTCCTCTATTCATCCTCTCTTATTCTTCCTCGCCAAATCTTCATCTTCTTCTATTTTTTCCTTCATCTTCTCCCATGCATAGCTCGAAATCATTACTAGTTGTGGTGCTTCTTGCTCTAATACGTGGCTAGGCATTTGTTCTCTTGAAAATGGGTTGATTGGCATAAGTTCCAAGAGCTTCAAAAGGGAGTTGGTTTCATCTATAGTTCTTGTTGCTCCTTTATGAATTCCTAGATCTAGGGTTTGTAAAATTGTGGCTAAGCTATGTTGGTTATGATTGTAATCAATTTTGGATGATTATCTTATGTATTGGTTTAGTTAATGTTGAATGTGAGCTTTAATACATGTGATTACATATATGTTTCTGTGCAATTCTTTTGATACTCTCTTTCTTGCATGATATTGTTTGACTATTGAGTTAGTTTGGATTTGCATTGAACCAAATGCATTAATTAATCCTAATACACACACTAAGTGAGCTTCATAGGGTTTTATGATTGGATGGTCATTCATTAACATCTTAAACTTAAAGGATACTTTAAAGTTTTTCATCTAGAAAACTTAGTAATTTTTACTTCCAAAATCATTTTGAACTATGATTGTCAAGATCCATTTTCAAGAGGTTTTATCAATTGTTTTCAACTTGTTTCTATCCATTCCATCTTAATTTCCCAAAAATCCAAAAATGTATTTACATTGCATTTCATTTTAATGAATAGTTTTTTTATGAAACCCCCAACTTTTCCTTAGTCAATTTGCATTCTTATGACATTTAGTTAACTTAGGATCAATAACTAAGGCTCCAACAAGAAAACGACCCAAGATTGCACCCTATAATATAATCCATGGATTAATTTTACATTTAACCCTAAGGCATTAAGCGAACGGTTAAATCAGGGAGTACAAAATTTTGATGAGAGAAAGAGCAAGTAGTCTCAAGCCAAGTTAAGTTCCATACAAGGTAAGGTTATGGACTTTGATGTAGTTTATGTTGCCCTTTGTGTTGTTAAGCTTGGTTATGGTTTTTGATGAATTTTAGAAGCATAAAACCCTAAGGGAAGGTTCTGTCCAATTGTGATTAAGTTATGAAAAGAATTGATTGAAGTTAGATTAACGATGAAGAGGAAGAACAGGGAAGTAATTAAGTGGTTTTGTGATGAAAATTAAATAAATCCAACTTCACTTGATTTTATGTAATTTTTGGCCATACCTAGGATTTATTTTAGAGTTGGATTTTGATGATTTTGATGCTTTCAATGTGTTTAGAATGAAAAATTGTGTTAGGGTACAAGTGAAAAAGTAACTTTAGAAGTATTAAAATTGAAAATAAAATTTTACCCTAAACCCTATAGTGTCTCAGCCATGTTGAGATTAAGGCTAACGAGTCAAACTTACTTCTCTTTGTGCTCTCCGACGCCGACGAGTCGAACTTTTCCCTTCTTTTGAGATTGAAGCTATATCTAAGTCAAATCTCAAACTTTGCTGATTCTCTCCCGAAAGGAGTAGAGACAAGATATTAGAAGGTGCAAAATCAGAAATGAATGAACGCAATATCTAAATTTGTTTGGATAATTGTTTTTAAAACAAGTTTTGAAAAAAAAAACAATCTGTTTAAATAATTGTTCTAAAAAGTTACATTTGAAAATAAATGAGATCAGAGAGTGGAGCCTCGATGATAACTTAAATCCTCAAATGGAGAAATGGCTATTGACTAGAGAAGAAAAAGTTCCCAATTTTTTCATCAAAAAGATAAGAAATGAAAAAACAAAAAAAACAGCAAAAAATTGTTTTGGTTTTTTAATTTTTTAAAAAAATTCTGTTCTTTTGTTTCTAAGACCATTTGACTAAAAACAAATTGCTAAGAAAGTTTTTTCTTTTGTTGTTTAAAACAAAAAACTATTTTCAAAACAAGAAACCAAACAAGTCCTAATTTTTAAAATCAACCTAATTACTTGCGTACTTTTTTTTTCCCTAAATCTCAGCGTGCATATCTGCTCACTGAGCTTTAAGATGAAGCTAACTCTGTGTCTTAATATATGATATAAAATCTATAAAATCGTTTGTGCAATGCAATACACAAGTTCTGAAAAGTTTTTTACAATTTAGTTATGCACATGTCTTTAATTAGCCTTTCCAAATTTATTAGAAGAATTTGAATCTCCTCCTCGTCCCTTTTTCTCATTTTCTTCTTTTCATCCTATCTCCACCATCAATTAAAAAAAAATTGTAGAGATTTAATATTTTATAAAATTATCATTTAGTTTTAGTTTTCACGTGGTTTGCAATTGTCAATTGTGCCAGTCAAATTTTAACAATTTAAATTTATCTATTTTATTTTTATTTTATTATTATTATAAGATATTAAATCTAAATTGTTCTATTGTTAATACAAAGATAACTATAAGACAAAAAAAGAAAGAAAAAAATGACGCAAAAAAACCGAATGAAATCTAAAAGCCTGCAGATTTAGTCAACTAAATCAAGACTAAAAGAAGACAAGTAAAAATAACAAAAGGTTTCGTTTGGGCAAGTCAAGATAGATTACTTTTACCTAATAATGCATAAGTATTATATTTGCATGTAGCTATCAATATTTAGCTACATTTAACGAGTGTTTAAAGGGTTTGTAGCTTAATTAGCACCCCATACTTTCTTCTTACTGAGGAGGTCAGAAGTTCTGTACCCCATATTGTGTGATGGGTGTGTGCGCGTGAATTCCCTCCACTATAGAAAATAGGGCTTTAAATTATCCGTATAAAAAATGAATATTATGATAATAAATTATTAGTTGGTTATTTTCAATTATATGTGCCGTTGTGAAATTACTCGGTAATAATTTATTTAAATATTTGATGCAATATTCGAATATATAAAAGGAGATGATAAAAAAAAAAGTTAAAAATTACTAAATCCCAAATAAAAAATGTCAACAAAAATTTGTTATCATTTGTAAATTTAGTATTGTTAATACTAAATAAAGTGTTGTTATCAAACCTAATAATTTCTAGCTTCTTTTTTTTTGTTACTTTTCCTATATAAAATGAATTAATTAATTAAATTTATTACTCCCAATTCAATCTTGTGTCGGCCATAATGACATCACTTTACCATTGACCTATTAAATCCTTGACCGGTGCCTTGACCAGCATATTTCTAAAAATAATGGTATCTTCCACCAGAAGCAAAAAAATGGGGTTTTAAATTGTCCGTATAAAAAATAAATATTATGATAATGAATTATTAGTTAGTTGTTTTCAATTATATGTGCCATTGTGAAATTATTCTGTAATAATTTATTTAAATATTTCATACAATATTCAAATATATAAACTAAATTGATTAATTAAATTTATTACTCCCAATTCAATCTTGGTTCAACCATAATGACATCAATAAACCATTGAACTATTAAATCTTAAATCGTAGACCGGTGCCTTGACCATCATATGTTTAAAAATAATGGTATCTTTCGTCATGACTACGCAAAAATGGGGTTTTAAATCGTCCATATAAAAAATGAATATTATGATAATGAATTATTAGTTTGTTATTTTCAACTATATGTGCCATTGTGAAATTACTCGGTAATAGTTTATTGAAATATTTGATACAATATTTGAATATATAAAATTAATTAATTAATTAAATTTATTACTTCCAATTCAATTTTGTTTCAACTATAATGACATCAATGAACCATTGAACTATTAAATCTTTGGACCGGTGCTTTGACCAGCATATTTTTAAAAATAATAGTATCTTCGGCCATGACTGCGCAAAAATGGGATTTTAAATTGTCCATATGAAAAATGACCATTATGACAATGAATTATTAGTTGGTTATTTTCAATTATATGTGCCATTGTGAAATTACTCTGTAATAATTTATTTAAATATTTCATACAATATTCAAATATATAAAATTCATTAACTAATTAAATTTATTACTCCCAATTCAATCTTGTTTCAACTATAATGACATCAATGAACCACTGAACTATTAGATCTATGATCGATGCTTTGACTGGCATATTTTTAAAAATAATGGTATCTTTTGTCATGACTGCACAAAAAATAAGGTTTCAAATTGTCCATATAAAAAAATGAATATCATTATAATGAATTATTAGTTGGTTATTTTCAGTTATACCTGCCATCGTGAAATTACTCATATTTGAATATATAAAATTAATTAATTAATTAAATTTATTACTCCCAATTCAATCTTGTTTCAACCATTGACATGAATGAACCATTGAACTATTAAATCATAGACTGACGATCTGAACATATTTTTAAAAATAATGGTATCTCCAGCCATGACAGCGCAAAATGACCATTACACAAATTTGGTCAAATCTTCGATCGGGGCAACAAATGCAACTTCACACAGAAACTTACCTGATCCCACTCCCAAAACAACGTCCATTTAGAACCTAGCTCCCAATTCAATTTAGCGACAGCAGTGGGGAATTCATAATTTGACAATACGGAGATAAAGTAATTTCTCTCTATTCATGTTTACGTCTCTAATAACAAACTACCAAAACAAAGCACCAAATATACATTTATAATGTAAAACACTAATTTACAAAAAGCAGAGAAGGCCACATAAAATGTTAATAACCATTAGGAGGTACGTCCGCGTCACTAGCTTTCACAAATCGGCCTTTGACTCGTTTCCGAGTATCAGCCCTCATCTTCCTAGACTCGTATCTTATGTGCTTCTCGTATCTACAAAAATAAACTCCAATATTCAAGTGAAAAAGAAACAGATTAATTAAACAACAACTCCATTACTTTTTCCCGATGACGAAGACTGATTACCGCTCACCCACCTTCGAGTTTTCTTTTTCTCCTTGTAACGGAGCATTGCAGTGCCCCTGTTTTGGGCCATCAAGTCCATGTCAGCCTTGCTTCGTCCGGCTTTTCCCATGTTGTCATCTGTAACAAGCAAAGGATGTTCCCCAATCTGTGTCTCCTTGACGTTACAGTTAACGTTGTGCTTTCCAGGAGCAGCGGCATTGCCAGATTGCTTCCTTGTTGGTAGGTTGTTGCTCTCTGATGTTGCTGCAGGCCCCTGACTTGCTGCTGTTGGGTTATTTGACAGGTTCTGCATTTTCATTAGATTACACGTCATCCCCTACAAAATTAACCCTGCAACAGTAAAAAGCATAATTTTTTTGTTTTTTTGTTTTTGTTTTGGCATATCTCCACACCACCTACCAGGGGCATAGGCAGAATTAATCTTGCAAACAAACTAATTTCATTAAGATTGGGGCAGAACTCATCTCATTAAGACTGACAAAGAATACTAAGAAAATCATCTTCATAAATCCATCTTCGATAATGACTTGGTCAGCTAAATATTCAAATGTAAATGCCCATTACTCAATACACAAACAAAAAAGGGGAAAACATCATCATAGCTATTGATATTGAGGAATAACATTGGATGCCATTTCTAGCGTCGAACAGTGGGCTATTTTTTGATTGTATAGGGTTAAGTTGAAGCTTGAAGCAACTAGTGGGACGTCTCACCAGCAAAGGTGAGCTTCAAGCCACTAAGGCATATGGCCATTGGCATCATTGTGCTTTTGACATAGATAATATTGCATTTCTCAATCAAACACTCAAGCGTTGCCATGAAATATATTTCGCTTGCAACAGCAACAAAATCACTCATGTATTGGCATGCTGTGCATTAAAAACTTCCCCACTTCGAAGTAAACAACTAATAATTGGGGGTGGGGGTGGGGGTGGGGCTATTGTTTATGTTTCTTCAGTAAGGCTATTGATATAAGTGATGTTCTTTAACATGGACGTCCAAGGTTCCACCTTACTAGAGATAGCCTAAATCGTAACATCCAAAATGGCACAAGGACACTAGAAATAGCTCCATGTCATGTCCACCTCGCAAGACATAGAATTACATTGGTTAAAAAATGAGCAACAACTGTAAGTCCATCATACGCTAGAATGATAATGGGTAAGAACGGAAGGGGAAAGTGAGGGCAAGCAGTGAGAGGGTTTACGTTATATGATGCCATATCATCGTATGCAATATTCATATCGTATATCTCTTGCAACAATTTTGTGTCAGTCATGGATGATTCTCTGATAAGTTCACTAAAATTCTTAGCTGCAAATCCGCCATCATTTGCTACATAGGCAGCTTCAAGTGCAATTGATTCTTCCTGATCCCTCAGTCGTCCAGAATGGAAATCCCAAATCTGCAAAAAGGCAGAAACTCAGCTAGACCTTTTCGCCCCATAACAAATTTTGACTCGCGTACTGCATAACAGTAATCAACAAATAAGTAGTTTGACAAAAGAGTAAATTAAGGGAACAGATAATTAATGAATATCCTTGGCGGCAGTCATGGGAAGGCAAGGTGACTGAATCATCACTCTCATTAGTGACGACAGCAAGAAAAATCTTTGATGCTAGTTACATCTTCAATGTATACATGTTAGATGCTTTAAATGAGCCCATGATGTGAACTGAAGTGCCTAGGTCGGAAGCAGAATCTACTTTCAGTAAAGATAGCAACAAAAACACGGTCAAGAAAAAAGAAAGTAAAAACGCAATTCTTCAAGAGGAGTAAAGTAACAAGAGTTGCCCAAGCCCAGCAACTCCACGAAATACCCTTTTGCACTACACATTCCACTATATATACATTTTAAGTACCTAAAATGTGTGGAGGAGTAAAGTAAATAGTAAAAGGAAATCATACGGATCATGAACCACTTAGCCACCAAAGTAACCCAAAATTTGACCTGAACAGAGTGCCTCTTGCAATTATTGTGCCACAATTTATCGCCTTCAATATGATGCAACTGCGAAGGCATCATAGATGGGGAATTAACTGACGCTTGGTGCTGCATTGGTTGCTGAGAAGCGTTAATCGCCTGCAATCCTTGAACATCATTTCCCAAAACAAATGGCTGCCCATCTCCCTGGATCTTTCTTGGCGCTTCGGGAACCAAATTCTCAGCCTCATTAGCAGCACTTACCCGAGCTATTCCACCTTCACCGTCAACATCACCGCCATCGCCACCGCCACCGCCACCGCCACCAACATCAACAACCACCGAATCCCTCTTGAGCAATTCAACCAACTGCTTGCGTATAACCTGTTTCTGCTTCCCACAGCAGGGAGTCTGTTTCTTTGTAGCGTTACAGACCGCCTGGAAACCCCGAGACGGGTAAAGCATACTGGTTTCTCTTGGAACCATGACGTCATGAACTTCAAGAGGAACGCCATCGGATTTAAAAGGGCAGGACTCAAGTGGCACAAATAAATCCCGATAATCACCCCAGTTTTGAATCAAAGAAGAAGGAGATTGTTCTAAAGTCTTATTCTCAAATTGAAATCCCCAAAGCGAAGCGAGTTCAGATGAAGAAGGACACCCCGTGAAACCCTCAACAGGCGTACGATGGTGAGAAGCGGCGACGGAGCATGAGGCATGAGCGTCCCAATCGCAGTCTTGGCAGAGAACAAGGTTGTCGGTGTTACACCGGACGGAGACAGGCTCGGAGGAGCAATTATCGCAGATCTGAGAGCGCAAGTGCTTGCGAGAGAGCAAGTTAGCGGAGTGAACGTGTTGATCGCAGAACAAACAGAGCTTGGCAGAGTCAGCTCTGCAATACAGAACAGCTGTTTGTTGCGTACAGAAATCGCAAGGAACGCTCTCGGGGCTTTGCGATTTTGGGCTCACCATCTTCGATGATCTCTAATGGCCTCACTTTAATGTACTATACTTACTTGCTTTCCTTTTCCTTCTTCGTAACGAGCATTACTCGAACCCTAGAAGAAAGAACAACTCTTTGGCTGGCTTTGGATCATATTTTGTTTTGCTCATTGCAGACGAAGTCAGTTAGAGAGAGAGAGAGAGAGATTTATTTACTTTTTCAACTTTGCTTTTCGAACAGTCAGAATGCGAATAATTGAAAATATGAAATCCGGGAAAATGGACAGCTTTACTATTAGGAGAAAGGTGGAGCCCATATCGGCAAAATATCTGGGTTCGTCTCGTTTCTTTCAAAATAAAAAATACCTTGACCCTTTTGTTCAAGCTCCCCCCCCCCCGGCTAAATTGTTCAGCCGGTTCTTTTATATTAAAATAAATTTAGGCATCACCACGTTAATATTTTCAACATACTCTTTCAAGTCTTATGAATAAAATATAAATAACTGAATACCTAAATAAAAATTAATTAACTATAATATGTGTAAAAAATATATTTTATTCTTTATAATATTTTTGTTTATGCGGGGAGAAATAGTGAATGAGAGGAAGGATGAGTAAATATATATATATATGAAAAATAATTTATACGGTGATATAAAATATAATTAATAGGAATAAAAATAATAAAAAATTGGTTAAAATTTTATATATGTCTTAAGTGCATCTTATAAATGAAATTATACTTATTCTTCAAAAATGTCCACATGAATTTTTTTATTTTTAATAATTTTTAATTTAGATGTTACTTATAATTGTTTTTAAAGTTTTTAGAAATTCTTATATATTTATGATTAATTTTTAATATTTTAGAATGAGTTTTATATGATTATAGGCATTTTTTATTATTTTAATTGAATTTATCATATTGAAATCATACTCTTCAAAATGAAAAAATTTTAAAAAAAATAAAAAATTAGAGTCCTGAATTGCCTAGGTACAATCCAACCCAATCCAATCTGTTTGCCGTGTCGCCCTGCTTTGAGCTAGTAGTGTTTGCCTTGAACCTGGTCGCGGTGATTTTAAAGAATTATTTTACTTTTTCTCTTTAATTTTATAAAATTGATGGATGATTGATCCTTTTAGTAGTTGACACGTCACCACGCGAAACCTGGTGCCATGTGCGTGTTTCATGCTCGCGCATGACGTGATGCCATCCAACGGATTGAACTTATCCTTTCGCAAGTCTGACTTTTTTCTCCCAAATAATCATTAGTTGCATAGAGTCCCAAAATATCATTATCAAAAATTGTGTTAAAAGCAGTGTTTAAAGAGCCGAACTAGTTGGATCAGTTTGGTCGTCGACCGGAGATATCAGCGGCTCATTTTGAACATTTAAACTGTTTGAACGTTTAGACCGTTTTGAACCGTCTTGAGTTGGAAGCCGGATTAAAGTCGAAACCCAAAATGGTTTTATGAAAACCGAACGGCCTGATGAACCTCAAAGAAATTTCTTCTATCTGGCACACTCCCATTTTGATTCATGCCCTCCATTGTTCCATCTTTTATTTCATCTGCAACCCTTACCATTGACATCAAATCTGTCCTCCTTCATGAGCCCGCAGTGGGATCGCAGCAGCAAAAATAACGGTGCAAAAGAAGAAAGAAGGAATGGTCAGAGATAATAAAGAAAACAAAGAAGGAAAATGAAGAACAAAAACAAATAAGAGAATAAAGCCTGTTGATCACATGTTTCTCTTCTTCCATTGTGTTCTAAATGTTACGACCCTGTTGAAAAAAATGGTTGCAGTCTTTGCTGAGTCCAGCATACCGTGGAAAGAAAAACGAAGTTGCAAGGGAGGGGGAGATAAGGCTCAAGGCAGGTTTCTGATGCCCGTGGAGAGAGAAGCAGATTACTGATTTCTAGTAACATGTGAGAACTGCCAAGTTTTTTCACCATTCAATGCAAATAGTAATTACAAATATATATTTAATTATTATTTTTACTTGGACCACAATACAAAAAGGATGAAAGAGGGCTAAAGGATAGACCAATTTTTCTTTTCAATTAATTATGCTTGTCAATATCCTAAGTTTATTTTATTTGTTTGGGTTTATTGTTAGAAATTTATGTAGCAATTTATTTTTTAGACATGTATTATTTATATATAATATTATTTTTATTTAATTATTAGGATTGCCTTCAATAAAGGATACATATGCTTTAGCCAAAAAAATTCACTACTAAAAAAAAAGTCATTTCCATCTGTTCTAAAGGCCCTTTTTCGTTTGTTTAAAGGGAGATGTGAACAAAAGAAATGTAAATAGAAGTTAAAGGCCACGGAAGTTGGAAAATGTTTGTGTGCGGGGAGGGGAAGTGATTGGGGTAGGGGAGGAGCTAAACGTTGGGGTTAGCTTGGGGAGGGAGCATCGGGGGGGTGTTGCAAAATAGGGGGGAGTTGAAGGTTGGGGGAGCTGTGAAGGGGAAGGTGGGGGGAATGTTAGGGGAACATCCGGGGGGGCGTGTGCAAAATGGGGGGTAGCTGAAGGTTGGGGGCTTGAGGCACCGCGAGGGGGTTTGTGAAATGTTGGGGGGGCTGAAGGTTGGGGGAGCTTCAGGTAGGGTGGAGCTTAAGGTTAGGAGAGCTTGAGCTTGAGCTGAAGGTGCTGTGGAATGCAAAAATAAGGGAGGAGCTAAAGGAGGGAGAGCGAATTTTGTTTTTTGGCAAGGGGGAGGCGATAAAAGGCCCTAAAACAAGGCCCATATTCATCTAATCCACTGGGCCAGACAAGTATACAGCCCAGATACTTATCTGGTCAAGTGACCAGATGAGTATAAGCCTTAATGGACTAAACAAATATTTGGGCCATATATTCGTCTATACTGGCTGTATACTCGTCTGGTCACCTGACCAGAGGAGTATCTAGGTTGTATACTCATCTCGTCTAGTGGACCAGACGAATTTATTGGGTAATATGGCCCAACAGACAAGTATGGGGCCTTATACTCCTCTGTTTGGCATAACACACGAATATATCACCTTTTTTTTTCCTCTATTTTCAATTTCAGACAAAAATAGGGAATGAAAATGGACTTTTTTGTAGTAGTGATTATCATGATTAAAAGAATAAACTTGTTCAAATATAGCATTGACCGTGGCGGAAAAAAAAAAAAAACCTTAACTTGTAGCGCACTTATCATGATTAAACTAAATTGTCAGAACTTGTCTATAATAGAAAAGAGATAAATTGATTATTAGAGGCCCATCATCAATGCAAAAGTTTTAATAAGACATTCATGTGCAAATCATGCTAGAATAGTATATAACCTATTGATAATAATGTTTTAATGATGACAAAAATATTTATAAAAATTAAAAGTGTGTAATGTTTCATAATTATTCTGTTAAGAGTATTTACAAGTTTATTCGGAGAAGTATTTGAATAGATGTTTTTACAGTCAAAACATGAAGTTATTTGAATATTTATTCGAGTAACCAACTAAGTGTTTTCAAAATCTAATTTATTCGAGTAACCAACTAAGTGTTTTCAAAATCTAAGTTATTCGAGTCAATCCTCTTGATTTTTTCAAGTAAGATTTTTTCAGGAACTTAAGCTCTACGTTCAAATCAAAAGCAAGCTTATTCGATGATGTATCCGGG
This sequence comes from Neltuma alba, assembly GCF_004799145.2. Lineage (NCBI taxonomy): Eukaryota > Viridiplantae > Streptophyta > Magnoliopsida > Fabales > Fabaceae > Neltuma > Neltuma alba. The sequence continues at coordinate 122,596 of NW_021632091.1, read as the reverse complement.
TAATTTCAAAAAGTTTCCTTTAAAAACATTTTATCCGGACATATATTCGAGTCACTAAGCATTTTATTCGGAACATGACTCCAAATAACTTTTGAAATACTGAGTATTTTTAAGTGTTCAAACTTTTTCCTCTAATTTATTCGAATAAAGCATTGAGTAAAGATTTATTCGAAGACTTGTTCAAATAATAATTCTTAGAATTATTCAAATCCTATCTTTCATTTGTTTATTCAAATACTTATTCGAATAAAGTCTTATTGTACTCAAGTTACAACTTCAAAAGTCAAGCAACAAAATTGTTTCTAACTAAAACTAAACAAGTTGTCTCAAAAGTTTCATGAGATTATTCGAACATGACTTTGAGTCATTCATTCAAAACCTTGTTCTGAACATTATTCAAAGTCTTATTCGAGTCAAATTGCTTTGATTTTTTTTATAACTAAAATATCTTAAAATAAAGTTTTCAAGTTATAAGTGCTTAATCCTTTTTAAAAGTTTCAACGTTCAATGTCATACTCGAGTCTCTCTTTTTTTCACTCTTATTTGAAGACTCATTTGAATGAGGTCTTAAGATTTCTAGAAACACATTTGAGTATGTATACGAGTCATATCAATAACTTTCTTTATCAGATTCTTATCTTGATTTGATTACTCATATTATAGTTTGGATTTCTCAATATAAAGCTTCCTAGCACTTAAAAATATGTTTTAAACAACTAATAACTTGTTATGAAGCTTGTTAATCGTAGGATTAAGGCTGATTAACTTTTTGTCAATAAAAGCACTCAACTATTGCAAGGTACAACCTCTACGCTACCTTTTACTCTAAAGAAACAAAGCCATTGAGTCTAATGGATAGATTTGGATATTAATTATAAATAGAGGAAGCATTCAATGATGCAAATAACTAACTGAGCTACCACTTTTTGTCCCATCCTGTTAATTTTAACCTAGTTAATAAGGAATTTAGAACTAACTGAAGACCAGGCATTATAGTAGAAACATAGAAGGCACAGCTTTTAAAGTGAAACCTGGGTAGGGACTGGACAGTCATTTTTGAAATAGTTGGTCACGAAAAGGCAGTAGTGGAAATTATGCTCGAAATTCTTGAAAATTTTCAAAAAAATCATGAAAAATGGAATAAATGGTCTAGAAGAGTATTTGAGGCCTAAAAGGTAAAAACAGGTTGAAAATAATTCATCAAAGATTTATTTCTAATTATTGGTGGTTTTGGCTAAATAGGGAAAATTAGAAAAATCAATTATTTTAAATATATAGAGGCCTCAAAAAATCCAGCAAAAATTAGGAGAAATTATAGAGTTTATTACAAATTGTAAAATCATTTCTAACCTCTAAAAGTGCAAATAAAAATATTTAATGCTGAATTATATGGGTATGAGGCTGATTTGGGAGAAATTTGAATAGAGGGAGTTATAGGTTAAATTTTAATCTAAGAAAAATTAGAGAACTTCCTCTCATTAAAAGAAAGTTACTGGCAGGAAGAAATAAATTTTTAGAGCCACTGGATTGGATAGAATTTAAGAAAAATTTAATTGATTTGATGTAATTATTCAATAGAATGACCTAAAGCTTGGTAGAGCAATTTTTCTCCTTAAGTTTCTACCATTTTTCACGCCATTTTATGAAGAGAGGATATGGTTTAAATTTTTCAAATTTATGAAGGGCATGTATCTAAGAATAAAGTGCATAATAAAATAATATATTTTTAAATAGATGTTTTTCTAAAAGAAAGACACCAATGACATGATCTTAGGGTTTAGAAGACACATTGCATGATCTTGATTTGAAAGAGCTTGATTTATAATTTATAATTAGGTTTTCATCATATGTTTAGGCACTTGGCTTCATCTTGACAAAGATGATATGATCAAGAGACAAATGAAACATCCTTACTTTTAACCCTTAAAGTACACATTCAGAAGCAAATTGGATAAGTGGAAGCTTTATTTAGGCCCAAAAATTAAAATTTTTCTTTAATTCCTCAGGTTAATGTTCACTGTGCATTTTTTTAGATTACAGGTCTAATTTTGAAAAATCATAACTAATTATATAAAAATCGTGTGGAGATGCTCCAAATTTCTATTTAAAGCTCTTTCAATGCTCTTTAAGGTAAAAATATCAAACTGGACTTATCTCTTTCCAATTCGTATAGTTCAATCTATAAAATTACTATTTATTTGGTAAATTCCTGAACTTCCAGATTTCTTGCCTCAACTTTGGAAATAAGTATCTCTTAGTATACACATCTAAATAAGGTAAACTAGCTATTTAGTTAAAGCTTAGGTTGTGCACAATAAGCTTCCAAATTTTGTGGATTAACTCATTCATTTGGTAGGTCAAAGTGGAGCTCGATATTGGCTACTTTAGGACCTACGTTTTTCTCTTTACCTTTTCTTGCTTTAATTCTTTTTTATTACTTTGGCATACATAACTCGGGCTTACTCTTTTCCATTCATTCTCATACATTTTCATTCATGCCATAGACATACTAATCAATCACAATGCCTCGTTGGCATCCATAAACATAATTTATATAATAGGAGAATTATACATTGAACATTAGTCTCACTCATTAACATTAATAATTCTCCACTTTCTTCTCCTTCCTTCTCATGCCATCATTGTCTATCATTGATTGACCTAAATGGTTTGTTAGGGAGGGGTGAGTTTTAGAGAAATCTCAGTAGTAAATAATACCACATTAATCATGCTAGATGAATGTTAATGCATTATATGCAACTTACTTATTTTCTTGTTAATTAGTGACATATGAATATGCTTAATGCTACCTACTTAATGCATGGCCATGGAGACATAATCTACTCATCATAAATAGCAATTACATTAGCCAAAACATGTCACAACAACATTCAAACATCATGTACATGTCAATACACAAGTATACAGTATCAAGCAATGATAATAGGTAAGTTCACTACTTGTACCATAAGCTTTCCTCTTACTTTTCCTTTGACTCCCTTGACTTCCCAACCATGAGAGCTTTCAATCAACATCATCAAATATCCTCTTAGATGTTCCAAGGTCCTAAACATAGCCATAATGATCATACTATCTATTGGGACCAAAAGATTACATAAGATTCAAGACTCTCTTAAACTTTACCTTTTCTTTAAATTTTAGGATTAGTGTTCTAGCTTTGTAACAATTGTTTTCTTAGGCCAATCCTGCACAATTTTACCCAAGGAATCCAAATATGAGCTTGGATTCATGAAAATCTAACTCCTTCCCCTAAAAACAGTCCTTGGCTGAAACATAGGGCTTGTAATTCTCAAATTCCACTTTTGATTCTAACACTTCCAAATTCACTTTCTCAACTTGTTTCCACATAATTTTTCATTCTAAATCTATTAGAAGACTTAAAATTATCAAAAACACATCCTAAGAGGAAGATTTAGACTTGGCCGAACAGCACGCACACCATCCATATTATATAATCTTTCAAATTTCAACACAATACCACTTGAAACAAGCTGTAACCAATGCCTTTCAACTAGGTTTAACATCAAAATCATCTTCCCTCATTCATATAAAATTTTTTCCATCACCTCCCCTTAGGGGAATCAATATTTTTCAACTACAAAACTCAAGAAACCAAAGCAATATACAAGGTAGAACATAAAACTAACCTTGTATTTAAGCTTGTGTACCAAAGTAGTGTGCTTCTCCTTGATTGATCTTCAAGAAACCAATTTGCAAGAGTTTCCCCTCTTGTTAGCCAAATGAGTGATTGTGAGGGAGGGAGAGTTCTATTTATAAGCCATACCATAGTTAATTGCCCTTCGAGTTTGCTCAAATTACAATGCTCAAGTGTCAACATCTTATGCCTTCTTGAGCTAATTTTCATTCTTAAAATAAATCCAATTGAAATTGAATTTCAAAGTCAAAATCCTCTCCATTCATGGCTTGATAAGTGGCACCAAAATTCCTTCCATTTATAGCTTGACAAGTGGCACATTTCTAACTAAGTAAAAGACAAAAGTGCACTTTATTGGTTCTTTTTCTCAATTCTGTCTCTTGGAGGACTAAAATATTTGTCACGTCACTTTTGTCTTATCCTATTACCTCTTCTTTCCTCTTCAATGCCTTCACATGGTATCATAATTATCCCACATGGTGCACTAATGAGCCATAATTACTTTTATCTTTTTCTTAGATATTTTTCTCTATTTACTTAGCTCTCACTTATGGGGATTTTTTCCTGGCTTTTTGGACCTCTAAAAATTATTTTGTCTACTTCAAAAATTCCTTTTACCTTTAGAGAAAAGCTATTAATTTTCTCAAGCCATGACTTATCGTGTAAGCCTCACTTAAAAATCATTCTTTAAAATGCCCTTTTATTGACATAATTGGCTTTATATTTTATTAAAGCCATTCCACCGGCCTTCTGGGAGTACGTCTAATTTTATGAATTAGTGCAAGCTTTTAAATATTTAACCTCATTTTTATGTACATTTTTTTAAGTCTCTTGCTATATCAAATAATTACCTCAAACAGTATACTTTTTACCAGCCATAATCTTATAAATTCCATTTAAGTTACCTCAGGGGTACTTTCATCATTTCTCTTCACGAAAGAGTCTTAGAATATTATTTCCCATTTTTTGAGATTTTTATGGAATTTTCTGTATACTCTTCATTTTTACCCGTATTGGCCATAACTTTTTGAAATTATGATTTAGTCCTTACTTGGACTTAACCTCATAAGACATCTTTTTCAGGCTTTTAACTTAATTTTTAACTTGTATATAGTCTATTTTCTCTTTGTAGGCCCTTGAGACTCTCATGAAACCTCAACATTATATACACATTTGCCCCCAATAAATTTCTTACTTCGTACTTTAGTCCCTAAAAGTACTTTAACTTCTTTTCTCATTTTTAGAACTTCTACTTTGAGGGTTTAGTAGCCTATCTATTTTGGGCTATTCTCAAGACTCCTAGGCCTAGAAATTAGGATGTGACACAAGTGGTCTTGAAATTTCCAAGTTTTCCAATGAAAAAACAAGGGCAAAATTTTGCTTATAAATACTCGCATAACACATATTTTGGCCATATTGAGAAACCTAAAGGAGAATGTTTCACTCTTGAATTTAAGAGAGAAAAAGAGAAAAAAAATAAGAAGAGAAAGGGCAACAAAGGTTAGCCAAGTTTAAGCAAGCAATTAAGGTATGTTTAAGCTTCTATTAAGGGCTTAATTATATTAATTAGTAGTTAATTGAAATTTAATCTTGTTGGAATTTGGTGACTAAAATCCTAGGAAATTATATTAGCTTAATTGTCATATGGTTTGATAAGCATAATTAGAGAATAGCTTAAGGATTAGAGGATAGAAAATGATTGGAAATATGCATTTAGAAGCATTAAAATCGAAAACAGAATTTTGAGTTTCGAGGGGAAACCTCTTAGCCAAATCAAGAACTAGAGAAAGGAATTGGATTTTGATAAATCTAAGTTCAAATGTGAATTCTACATGAAAAATTATGTTAAAAAAGCATATAGCAGTTAGGTTAAGAAAGATGGAACAAAAACCCTAAAACCAAAAATAAGGGTTAGGATTTATATTAGGTAAAGGCCTTGATGTTATTTGAGTTGAGATTTAGAAGGCCTTTATTGTATGATTGATAGGCATTATTCTAAGGCCAAGGAAACTTCAAGATCAAGAGAAGGAAGGCATAAGATAAGACTTGGATTAAGGTAGCATAAACTTACAGTTTTAATGTTAACTTGTATTAGTTGTTTGCCATGTGTTTCTATGCCATGATTGGTTGAGCTAGCTATGTAATGAAATATTTAACTCCTTGCATTGTATGCCTTGACTTATGTATGTTTGAGTTATTGAATGAAATGATTACGAGCTCCCTTGTTATGGCATAATAATGGCATGAGAATGATGTTGCATGTAGTATGACATATTACACATGTTTAACATGATTATTGTTTGTTCTATGCTACTCAGATTTCTTTGAAATCTTATTCTTTTATAAAATGGGAAAAAATTTTATCCCACCAAGCTTATGATTATTATACTATATAATCTCACAATATGGTTTGAATTTTTCTTGGATCCTCTTAAGTCTAATACTTCCAAAAATTCATTTTTTGTGTGGTGTCAATAGTTCATTTTAATAAGGAGTGGCTCTCCTAGTTTTCTCATATTTAATTTTGACCTAGAACCCCTTCAATTGAATTTTTCTCGAAATCGGCCTTTTACCAATATAATTTGACTTTAAATATTTTAAAGCTAACCTCTGCATCTCCAAAGACTAAAAATAATTCTAAAATTCATAATAACCTCTCACATAATTTTTTCTAATTTTTTTCATGAATTATCAATGCTTGTACCTATTTTAAATAATTATTATGGCTAATTTTCTCCTAATTAGCCAAAATTTCCTGAAATTACAAAAAATTTCAAAATAAATTATTCATGCTATTTTTATCTTTCAGGCCTTAAATATTTTGCTAGGTTATTTATTTTATTTTTTTATGAATTTTTAAGAATTTTTAGGAATTTCAAGCATAATTTTTAGTTTTGCCATTTCTTAACTGAAACTTTTCAAAATGATGATCAAGTCCTTTCTCGGGTTTCATTTCAAAAGTTGTTTCCTCTACGTTTCTAGTACACTGCCTGTCTTTCAATCAATCCTAAATTTCTTATTTTTCATGTGAGAATTAATAGATATGACAAACTGCAATTGGAAAAAATCATTAAAAAAGTATTTAATATGAATAATTGCTTATTACATAATATTAGACAAACCTATGAAGGTGGAATTAGATAATACCGTCTCCCCTAATGGTATTTCCTAATTCACATATATAGATTTATCCAATCACAAGCAATATGATATTTTCCAATCCCACATATAACAAACAATATCTCATGCCCAATAATTTTTTAATAAATTTTTTTAATCCCAATATCAATCCCTACCTTTTATTTTTAACACTTCATAACAAACGAGACCAATAAACCCCAAATTGATGGGCTTCTTGTATTTATTTCCCATAATGTCCAATTATGCAATTATATTGCTTAACTGCCTTCTTTATGTGCTTGTAATTCTTTAAGTTAATCTTGAAAGATGGGGTCTTATAAATAAAAGATAATGTACATATATTTGAGATAATGAAGCGAATGAGAATTCCTCCTTATTTTATCTTCCAGTTTTCTCTATCCCTCTCGTCTCCGTCTCTTATATTTTTCTTATTCCCATACAGTTCTTTTTAATTTTTTTATGTTGAATTATTCTAAAAAAATCATGGACAAAATAGCAAAGCAAACGCAGTGAACGAACCCAAAAACACGCCAAGAATGACAGTCCAATCATGTTACAATGTTGACCATCTTCGGCAACAATAATAAAAATAAAATCCATTCAAAATGAAACAGCTTTTCGGTTGCGGGAATGTGTGAATAAATTCAAATCATGATTTAAAGAATAGTTTTTGATAAAAAAATAATTTTGAGAATAGATTTTAAAAGAATAGTTTTTAGGAAAAAATGATTTTGATAAAAAAAAAGTGTTTGAATAGTTATTATCATAAATACTTTTTTAAGTACAAATTATTAAAAAAAATACATAAGTTAATATGATAATTATATAAAATATATTTTTAATTTATATATTCATTTGAAGTAATAAATTTGTTAATAATTTTTTTGCCAACATAATAAATTATATATAAAAAGTATAATTAATTAATTGTTAATTAGTATGTATATATATACTTATAAAATATAAGATTAAATATGTTTTTAGAAAAATAAATATTTTTTTGGGAACAAAAAATATTATTTTAAGTGCTGATATAATGATTATTGTCAAGTATGAAACAACGTAAACTAATTTTGAAGGTTGGAAATATTCCTCCATACTTGCACTTATTTGTCTACGTGCTAGTGACCCAAACCATCTCAAGATCTAACCGTCTGATCACTTTGGAGTTTCCAGCCCTCTTACACTCATAATAATTATCTATGGACCAGTTTTTATTCTCAGAATCGAAATTTTTTCACTTTTTTCAAAACCGTGGCTTCGGATGCTCAAACCATAGTTTTGGTCCAAAGTTTTCCAAAAAATTTGAATGCTTGGATAGTTTTGGGCCCAAACTATAATTTGGGGTTTAAAAGTATTTTTTGATAGTTTGACAAACAGGTCTGCGTTGCCATCTTCAAAGAACTAATGCAAAACTTCAAAGTGACGTCTATATGGATCAACTGGATTCTTCGTTAAAATAATCATACTTATTCAAAAGTTAACGTCTTACGAGAGGCCAATACCTTTTCAAGAAAACGTAAGTGTTGAACGACAACCCACACCAAGAATCCCTTAAACGCACAGGTTGAGCTGAGATTCTATTTCATTGATTGATAAAAAATGAGAATGCACACTTGGGCCATAACCGACCCAATATTTACATACAACGCACAGCCTCTCACCCTAAGCTAAAGGACTTGCCGAAATAGGCCACTAATGGGCTTACAAGAAGGACAAGAAGATGATACAATAATCATGAAACAAATACAGATAAAAATACATCAGATATTTCCAACACTTCCCTTCAAGTTAGGGGCTTGAAAATATCTACAGCTCCTAACTTCCTCAACAGGTTCTTCTGCACATTACCTCCCACAGGTTTTGTTAGCAGATCTGCCTCCTAGCTGTGGCTTCTAACATGTTGTAGATCAATCAGTTTGGATTCCCGTTTCTTTCTAACAAAATGACAATCTATTTCTATATGTTTTGTACGCTCATGAAAAATAGGGCTTGTTGTCACAAATATACTTTCACTGGATTCTTGTGATCTATGCCCACATCTTTTAGCAAACTAACAGCCCAAACTACCTCTGATATGGCCATACTCAGGGCTTTATACTCTGCTTCTGCAGAAGACTTTGAGACAGTATGTTGCTTTTTAGTTTTCCACATCACAAGAGATCCTCCTAGTTTCAACAGGTATCCAGATACAGATCTCCTTGTCATTGGATAGGATGCCCAATCTGAATCGCAATAGCATCCTAGCTTCGGTTTCCCTTTTGAATTTTTGAAGACTCCCAACCCAGGTATGGCTTTCAAATATCGCAGAACATTCCTTGCTGTTGCCATATGTGCCTTGGTTGGCATTTGCATAAATTGGCTCAAGGTCTGAACAGAATAAGAAATATCAGGCTGGGTGATTGTCAAATAGATTAACTTACCAACTAATCTTCTATATTTTCTAGCTTCTTTCAATAAATCCTTTGCCCGGTTCTTCTTCTCATTATAAGCCAAAAGCTTTAAGTTCTGAGCCATTGGAACTCCCAGTGGTTTGCAACCTGTCATGCCAGTCTCAAACAACAGACCCAAAATGTAACAACCCCCGTAATTCATGGTAAATAATCATTTTCAAAACGATAATTGCTTTAAAAGGCTAACCATGGTAGGAAGGACAAACCTAATCAAATAGAAATCTACCATAGTCAATAACAATTCAAATCTTTAACGAGGTAGTAGCTACTGTTCTAGAATAGTAAAGATAGTTAATCAAATCAAAAAGGATCAACATTTGATTTTCCATGTATATATCAAATCCATCAGCAATACTCTGAAATCTCAACTACAATTAAGACCCATTGTAAATGGGCTAGGACATTGAAGTCCACCAAAATAACTACCACTACTGCCCATTATCAATTGCAATCAAAATAACGATCACATATGACCAAAAAGGGCTCCGCCCAATAGTACAAGTCTAGAATGCAGCGGAAAGGCTATGATAATGTTAACTAAAACAAAAAGGCCCTAAAGTTTGGCAATATACATCAGTCAAAAACATGTATATCAAAATAGAGGCTATACAGAGTGGAAAGAAAACTCAAGCCTCGGACACCTTCCCCTTGGGACCAACACCTGAACCCTCGCCTGAAAAATGTTAAATAACCACGGGGTGAGTCAAATTGACCCAGTAACCACAATTCCAATTCAACAGGTATCCAGGGAGTGATTACAAGATAGCTAAGCGGGCAAAGTACAACTTCAAATAACATATAAGTTAAACATCTTTACAGAAAACAATATATAATAATTCAAAAAGTAACTTGCATGCATAGAACTTCATCAACCATCCTTATAACCTCCTTGTAACCTCTGACAGAACCCATGGGCTATTCACACATAACAGGATTCATCTCTTTTACAAGACTGCACCAAGCTCTCCAATAATGAGGTGTAACTCGGCCAAAAGTTACAGAGCTCATATCGGACCATGGGTTCCCTTTCCTTGGAATATGGAAAGGTGTCATGTCCCTTGGACTGACCCTTGACCCGGCCAAAGGAAGGGTGATACCGAGGGCCCTAAGAATGTTAATGCCAACCACTGGGCGCCAAGTGGCGGCTATACCACGTGGTATAAATAATCAAACCTCCCACAACTACATTTCAGCACAACCAACACAGCCCAATCCAACCATCCAATTCCACACAATTTCATATCCATAAAGTATTCTCATATTCAATAATCAAATTTATTCAACATTAACAAGATATTCATAAGATGAAATAATTCATGCCCACTTAACTAATAAATTTATCAAAACTTAAATCTTGATATAGATATATAAATTACTTTTCATACAGAAACCACCATAACACATATTGAGAACATTTATAATATCAACACATGCTTATAATCACATCAACAAGCATACAAGGTAAATTAGAAAGTGGTTACTCAAGTTCTTGACACAAGAACTAAAAGTAGGAGGATTCAAACCCAAGAGCCCAAACCAAGCTTACTCTACAATAATAAATTGATAAACATATATTAATATAAAAAGACTAATTAATATAGCATTAAAATAGTTTATTAACTAAATCCCCATAATTGGTTTGCTTAAAAAATTATCTTTAGAAAAATAATAATTCATCTATTCCTCCAAGTGACAATTCCTAATACTTCCCAACTCTATTTCTCTCATTCACATCATTAATAAGAATATTTCCTTCAAGTCATCTAAAAATCTCCAAAAAGTGCTTACTTTAACTCTTAGAAAAATAAGCATATATCAACTATGCCTTCAATCATTATTAAAATCCTATTCCCTTCTTCCATTAATCATTTCCCACTCATTAGAATCAATAACTTAGAATATTTTCCTCAATTTCCTCCAAACACCCAACTTCCACTAATTAAAGTCTCTCCAAGAATCATCAACATTACTATTTTAACAACAATCCTCAAAGTTTAAGCATTGGATCCTCAATATAACCTCAAGTGAACTCAACTAAGAGATAAATTTCGAAATTAATATCATCATTAATACAAATCACAATTTCCCAACCAATCCCTAACTCACATTGCCTCAAATCAACCATCAACTAAAAATCTAAGTCATAAGGCTTCTATTCTAACCCCATAAGCTCCATTAATATCATCAAAATGAGTTAGAAGCCTCAAAGATTAAAAATCTAACAAGCCCTAAAATATTCATTCTTCTGCCATTAGCTAAGGAAAATAAAAGAATAAGGTAAATAAAAAAAAAGAGAGGATGGGAATAACTTACCAGAAAAATCCCAAAGGAATCCCCAAGCAAACCCCCTTCTATTCCTCACACTCACTCACTCACGCTTACTGTTCGGTGATGGCGGAGCGGCACGGACCAGGGGAAGTGGACGACGCGGAAAAAGGGGAGAAGGAGTGTTTGAAAGTGGGGGTTACACGTGACCCCCACTTGAAATGCCTTGCTATACTATTTTTTTTTATATATATATATATTAGCCACGGCCCAAACAGGGGGAGTTAACCCCCCGCTCCCACCAACAGGCGGTGGGTGGCCCACGTGCCACCCACTTGCCTATTTTATTTTATTATTTTTTTAATATTTTTTTTCTTTTTAAAGTATATTTATATATAATATTTTTTTTATTATCCTTTCATAATTTATATGTATATCACAAATATTATGATTTACAATCTACACAGTACTACTAAATTTTTATTATTAATTTATCTCATACCCATATAATTTAAATCCTATAAAAAAAAAATGGATCGTTACACAAAACATATTTTCTTTGTGACAGAACAATTCCTTTCTTAGTCTTAGCCACCTCTATTCTAAGGAAATACTTCATTAATCCTATGTCTTTTATTTTAAAATGCCTATGCAGAAATTCCTTAGTCTCAGTAATTCCAGATTCAGTGCTGCCGGTTATTAGCAAATCATCCACATATACCAAAATAAGGACAACCCCATGATCATAATGTTTAATAAAAAGAGAATAGTCTGCCTTACTTTGTGTAAAACCTCCTTTCTGCAGTGCTTCAGACAATTTTTGATTCCATTGTCTTGAAGCTTGCTTCAAACCATAAAGAGATTTATTTAATTTGCAAACCATTTGCTCCCCCTTTCTCTCAAAACCTTGAGGTATTTTCATATAAACTTCCTCATCTAAATCACCTTGTAAAAATGCATTATGAACATCCATTTGATAAAGGTTCCATTTATTAACAGTAGCTAATTTCAAAACAACTCTAAATGTAAACATTTTCACAATAGGAGAAAAAGTCTCATGATAGTCAATGCACTCCTTTTGATTATAGCCCTTGGCTACTAATCTAGCTTTAAACTTATCTATACTACCATCTATATTGTATTTGATTTTGTAAACCCATTTGCAGCCAATAGCTCTCTTGCCTTTAGGCAAAGGCATTATGGTCGAGGTTTTATTACTCTCTAGGGCTTTCATTTTGGCCTCCATAGCTTTTACCCAGTTCTTATTTTGAGCAGCCTCTTCATAACAAGATGGCTCACAATTAGAATCAATAGAAGTAAGAAAACACATATGATCAGCTGACATGTGTGCATATGAGAGATAATCATCAATAGGATATTTACAGCTAGTTTTCACAGAACAATTAGAATCAAATTGCAACAGGGAGCAGACATAATCATTTGCCCAAATAGGAGGTCTTCTAGCACGAACAGGTCTTTGACCTTCAGAATTTGTTTAGTTTTCCCTGTTATTAATGTCAAACTCGTTATTTCTTTCATTATTTGTCCTGTCAATTACAGAATCACCATTATTATTCGTGGATTCAAGTTATGCAATCATTTCAGATCTTTGTTTTCCAAATATTTCTGATTCAAACCAGAACATTGACCTCATATAATTACCTAATCCCTCTTGAAAACTGTTTCTAACATCCTTGAAAGGGAATTTATCTTCAATAAAGTGTACATGTCTGCTCACAAAAATGGTAATTTCTTTTAAATTTAGGAGCAAATATCCCTTCTGATTATCTGGGTATCCTAGGAAGACATTAGGGATTGATTTAGGCTGTAATTTATCATTGACCTTCAAGTCAGTGGCATAAGCAAGAGACCCAAAAATTTTTAAATCACTTAAGTCAGGTTTGACTCCATAAATTCTTTCATAAGGTGTCTAGTAGTCTAAAACCTTTGGGGGAATCCTATTCACCAAGAAAGCTGCCATTTTAACACACTCTCCCCAATATCTAATAGGTATTCCTAATTGTAAAATAAGGCTTTTGGTAATCTGCATAATGGTTTTTATGTTTTCTTTCTACTACCCTATTTTGTTCTGGTGTGTAAGGACAAGAGGTTTAATGGATTATGCCCCTCTGTTGAAAATAAGTTCTGAAATGATTATTAATAAATTCAGTTCCATTATCACTTCTAATCTTTTTCACATTCACAGAAAACTGTGTCGAAACATAGGCAACAAAATTTTTGATATGAATTTCAGTCTCATTTTTATGTCTCATTAGAAATATCCAAGTTCCTCTAGAAAAGTCATCTACTAAAGTTAAGAAAAATTGAAAGCCTTGATGTGTGGGGTTCCTATAGGGTCCTTAAACATCTGCATGAATCAAATCGAAACTTTTCTGAGACTTAATGACACTAGAATTAAAAGGGAACTTAGTTGCTTAGACTGAATATAGATATCATAGGAACTTGAAAGTTTTATCAAAACAGAGTTTTCAGTACATATTTGATCAAGATGTTTTATCATAGATATGGGGGCGTGTCCTAATCTTCTATCCCATAGTTGGATATCACAATCATTTCTCAAAATTCTCTCATTCTGAACAACAGTTGCCAAAACAGGGGTGTTTGTCACTTTTAGCACATAAAGTCCCTTATATTCTTTACCAATCATCTTCATCCTCCCATCCTAAAGGCCCTGTAGTACACAAAGATTAGGAAAGAAGGTAGCCACGCAATTGTGTTCCTTTGTAAATCTAGATATAGATATCAAATTAAACTCTAGACAAGGTGCATACAGGACATTATGAACAACAACATTGTCAGTAATAGTAATAGAACCAATATGTGTGAAGATAATCTATCTCTATTTGGTATCTTAATTGCCTTAACTGGTCCATTATACTGTTTATAATCATCAAACAACTCTAATTTACCAGCCATATGAGTAGTCGTACCAGGGTCTAAAATCCAGTGTGTAAAAGTTTGAACGTTAGGTATAGGATTGATCAAACCTGTATCGGTTAAAGCGTGTACCGTAGGCTCCATGTCTTTCTTCAATAATTCCAGGATCTTCTCATATTGCTCCTTTGTGAATGTTAGAGCTACCGTTGTCACAGCGTGGCCTTGAGGGTCGAGTTCTTTGACAGATTCAGCTCCCCCTTGCTAAAAGTCCCTCAGCTATCTCCCCTTATTCCCTTTAAAATTTAACAAACACCTAACAATCTGGAAACAATGCTCTTGAAGATGCCCTTTCTTGTGGCAATGTGAGCACTCGGGTGTAGTATCTCCTCTGCCTCTTCCTCATCCGCGTCCCCTTCCTTGTGTAGTCATTGCCAATCCTTCGGTGGGGAAATTCTTATTGGCGTATGAGATGGATCACTGGGTCTCATCTTGCACTATCATCGCGTATGCCTCATTGACAAACAGGAGAGGCGACATCAATAGGATATGGCTCCTTACTTGTGTGAAGTTTTTGTTCAGGCCCATCAAAAACTGTTAAGAGATTCTATTCTTGAATGGCATATGAATATGCCTTGGCCATCGCACACGTACAGAAAGGGATTGCCACGAGCACTGCCTGCTCTTCCTAAAGCTCTTTCAGCTTTGAAAAATAGATTGTAATCGGGCTCGTCCCTTGCCGAAGGGCACTGATCTCCCTATGAAGTGTGAAGATGCGTGATCTACTCTTCTTGTCGAAGCGTTCTTTCAGCTCAATCCAGATGGCATGCGCATCTTGCAAATATATGATTCCATTTGCTAATTCCTTGGAAATGGAATTTATCAACCATGAGAGAACGACCGCATTGCACCTTTCTTACTGCGGTCGGAGGCACTCTTCTTGATCGGCTTTCTTGCAAGTGCTGTTAAAGAAGCCCAACTTGTGTTTGCCTAGTAGTGTAATAGTCAATGCTTGAGACCACACAGTGTAGTTCTAAGTCCTGGTGAGGACGTGGGGGATGATCGTCGTCCCTGCGTGTCAAAGGGGTGCAAGAATAAGGGATTCAAAAAAGAGATACCTTCGATTGCAGCTTTCTTGTCTCCCATCAGATCTGCTATGTAGGGTTCCAGTGTGATGTGGTTGGGCTTGCTTCAGTAGGCTGTCTTGTTAGCCCTAAACGATGGTGCCCTATGGCTCTGATGCCATGTTGAATGACAACCCATACCAAGAATCCCTTAAACGCACTGCTTGAGGTGAGATTCTATTTCATTAATTGATAAAAAATGAGAATGCATACTTGGGCCAGAACCGACACAGTATTTATATAAAACGCACAGCCTCTCACCCTAAGCTAAAGGACTTGCCGAAATGGGCCACTAATGGGCTTACAAGAAGGACAAGAAGATGATACAATAATCACGAAACAAATACAGATAAAAATACATCAGATATTTCCAACATTAAGTGTATCTTGTTTAATATTTTAATTTTAAAAAATTAAAAATATTTGTAAATGAACATATTAATCTTTAGAGAAAGTCAGAACTAATTTTAATTTGAGAATTTTTGTTTTTATTTATTATTCCATTGAATCTTTTTTTTTAATAAAATCCAAATTTTAGAATTCCAATTCTTTTATAACATGCAGTTGAAGTTGTTTGAATAATAAATATATTTTTGGGTCAAGGTGCAAAAATACCTATAACCTTATACCATATGTGCACTCAACACCATAACCTTTTTCTAGGTGCAAAAGTGACTATAAAAGTTCAATAACGTAGCAAAAGTGACAATCCCATTAAGTGTTAGTAATGCTGACCGTTAAGGAGAGTTAGTTTGACTGAAACGGCTGAGTTGGAACGACACGTGTGTAGGTGGCAGGGTGAACTGCTGACTGTGAATGCACCTGATGGTGAGCCAAAAACATGGCAGATAAGAAATGAAAATTAAAAGGCATGGTGTGGGGCGAGAAAGCAAAAGGCACCGTCTAAGGAATCACGAGGAAGACGAACGACCTTTGCGACCATAGAGAAAAGTGATTGAGTGGAAGAATCTACAGTTACGGGGATGCAGGACCACATAGAGAAAGAGGAATCGCATGTGATTGAGGATTCTAGGGCAACATGGTGGCAATGAAGCGACAAAAAAGAACACCCAAGTAAGCATCGTTCGGGACCCATGAATCAATTATTTTTGTTTTGAGTACAATGAAATCCCACAAAAGTCCTTGTTTGAATGTGTATTGTGTTTGGTGGCAAGAAAAATGGCATCAAGTGGCGAGGACAACATCATAATCGAAGAGGAAAGCATTGAAGAGGAGACACTGGAACAGAAGCATAGGAGATTATTGAATAAGGTAAACGAAATATGATGTCTTGCTAAGAGAAGTTGGGAACATACTAAGATAAAATTGCGAGAAGGCCATAGCTCTATCTTAGAAAGTATTGATGCCGCTGTAAAAAAGGAAAGACGGAGATGGAGGGAGAAAAATGAGAAAGGCAGAGAGGGAAATGATAGAGTTGATGGTGAAAATGAAAGAGGTAAAGAAGATAATAATGGTGAAACACGAAATGAAACATGTGATGAGGAAGACATTATTGAGGATATAGTAGGTTTGAATGATTTTGATGAGAATGAATTAGAACTTCACGACTTAGATCTTGAGTTAAATAGCAACATAGATGATGGTAGGTTAGAAGAAAATAATGATAATGACATAATTGTTGTGGAGAATAAGGTGGCTGCTAATGAAAATGGTAGGGACAAAGGGAAAGGGAAAGTGGCAATGGATTTTGGTGAGGAAGATGATAGGGACAAAGAGAGATCAAAGGAAGATGATAGTGATGATTGGGAAAAAGACAGCTCAGAGGAAGATGATGGTGATGACAGAGACAAAGAGATGTCAGAGGAAGATAATAGTGATGAGAGGGATAAAGAGATGTCAGAGGAAGATGATAGTGATGATGCAAGCTATGAGGCGTTAAGTGCAAGTGAAGATATAGAGAAGACTGTGTTTGAAGACTTCGAAGTGGATGAGGTTTGTATGGAGAATGGGAGTGACCGTGATGAGGATGAATTGGGCTTAGAAAGTGATAATGGGCCTCCTCTACAGTTCACAACCCTTGATAAGCTGAGGGCTCAGCTAGTAGGCCCTTCTTTATGTTGGGCATGACCTTTGTGGACAAAATGGAGCTAAAGAGGACTTTAGATAGGTATGCTATAAGAAAGGGCGTGAATCTGAAGATAAAGAGAAGTGACAAGAGGTTAATGAAAGTTGTATGTCAAGATGGATGCCCTTTCCTCCTTTATGCTTCTCGAGATAGGATGAATGTAGGGTTCCAAGTGAAGACACTATGCTATGAGCATAGGTGTGCACGTGTGTATAAGAACCCTAGGGCTTCTGTGAGATGGTTAGCTAATCACTTCAAAGAGAAGGTGCAAGAGATGCCTCAATTTAAAGTGAGCAAGATGAAGAAGGAAGTAGAGTTGGACTTGAAGGTGAACGTGAGCTTGCATAAGTGTAAGAGGGCAAAGAGAATGATAATGCAAGAGATGGAAGGTAGCTTTACAGATGAGTTTGGGAGATTAGAGGCTTATTGTAATGAAGTGAGGTCATCAAACCCAGGGTCGGATGTGAGCGTTGAGCTAAGCCGAGAGGCATTAGAGCAAGGGAGAAGAGTCTTCAAAAGAATGTACTTATGTTTCAATGCGAGCAAGGTAATTTTGTAATTTTTTGTCTTTATACTAGTAATCGTCCTTTATTATTGCTTGTCTTCTTTGATTGATGAGGTTTGATGTAGGTTGGATGGAGGACAGGGTGTCGACCTTTGATTGGGGTGGACGACACATTCTTGAAAGGGAAAGCAAAGGGAATACTTTTGATTGCCGTGAGTTTAGATGTAAATGATTCATTATACCTGTTAGCATTTGGGTTGGTCTCAAGAAAATGGGCTTTATTGGACTTGGTTCCTTCAATGGCTACAAAGGTCATTTGATCTAGGTGATGGTGAGACTGTAACATTTATGAGTGATATGTAGAAGGTAAAACAAAAATATTTCATTTGCTCTTTCTTGAATTTAAGTGGTGTAGATGTTTAGACTTTATTGTAAAATTAATTTATTTCTGTCTTTGTAAGGGATTGGGAAACGCAATGAGTGAGGTGTTGCCTCATGCAGAACACAGACTGTGTGCAAGACACATTTATGCAAATTGGAGTAAATGCTGGAGAGGCAATGAGCTTAAGAAGAAGTTCTTCACCTGTGCGTGGAGTTCATTCGAAGAAGAGTTCAAAGACAATCTAAGGTCTCTTGAAGCATTGAGCAAACCAGCAGCTCAAGCCATGGTGACTTATGATCCTCATGCATGGGTAAGGGCTTATTTCACACCTAGGTGTAAGTCTTGGAGTGTAGACAACAACATGAGTGAGTCATTAAATGCATGGATAGATGAGTATAGGTTCTTGCTAGTTATTCAAATGTTTGATGGTATTAGAGTTAAGATGATGGCTAAATGGGCAGCTAGTGAAAATAATGTTAGGAATTAGACTGCTGATCATAGTCCCAAATGTATGGAGCTGTTTGAGTCAAATAAGATGCTTGCTATGTATTGTAGAGTGAACTTTAATGGTGATGAAGCTTTTGAGGTGATGGGGAGGCAAGATAGGCATACTGTATACCTATCTAGGCAGATGTGTACTTGCAGAGCATGGGATTTAACAGGAAGCCCATGCCAACATGCTATCTGTGCAATGTATCATGCCAAAATTAACCCCAGAACCCAAATTTCCCATTATTATCACAAGGATACCTACCTAGCTTCGTACCGAGCAAAGCTTCAACCTGTAAGGGGTAAACAATTTTGGGACACTACAACTTTCCTCCCTATGCAACCTCCACCGGTCACTAACTTGCCTGGCAGACCAAGAAAGAAGAGAATTAGAATAGAGGAAGCAGAAAGAAGGAAGAAGAAGTCTGGTTATGGTGCAGACCCAATCCTAATGCCCGTGACTCCTCCAACTAACCAGAGTCAACCACCTCATGCAGAAAAATTAAGTAAAACTGGCAAGCATCACAAATGTGGGATTTGCAATCAAGAAGGGCATAACAGAAGTACATGTAAACAGGTAAACCACTTCACATAAATTCCTAGTCTTTTATATTTGTGGAAGTACTCATTTTGCTTCCATGTCCATGGTTTTTAGGCTCTTTCTTCTTCAAGACAGACTCGGGTTCTGAGAAGGAAAAAACATCTGCCATCACATTCCTCTCATGACCAACCAGACCCACTATCCCAAGCTTCCTAAGAGCCACCATAACCAACTCAGCCAACTCAACCATCCCAAGAGCCACCACAACCAACTCAGCCAACTCAACCATCCCAAGATCCAGCTCAATCATCACTGCATAGATCTCACAGGAAGAAATGTGTGTACAAGTCAAGAGGATCATCAGGGATAGGTATAAGATATGATGAATCCATAGGGCGTATGGTTTATAATGTGAGCAATGTTTAAGTCATTTATTCTACTTTTATATTTATGCTTACTGTCTCACTTCTCCATATCTCATTATGCGGCCTGGATTAAGATCTCAAGTTGTCATTCAAGAAGGGACAGCTGAACATTATATGACCCATTATGCAGATCCACAGACCAAATTTCCCATACCCAAAGAAAAAGAACTTCGAAGGTCCGGGGTTGTCACTTCCAATGCACTTGATGGTTCAAGGTTGACTAAATTCCATCCCCAAGGTCCCACTGTATCACAGCTTCCAGTTCAACCTCCTCCTTTGCAGTGGAGGGGTCAACCTTGTGTCACAACCTCCCAACTCTTGGCACAGCAAAGCACCATGATACGAAGGACCAAGCACAGCTCCAACAAGTCCACTATTTAGTCTCATTAGTATTTTATTTTTAGTATTATCTGTTGGATGTATTTTGGATGACTTTGGGTGATTTTTTTGTTATTGCCGTTAATGTTGGGACCATTTGATTCATATATTTTGGGTGGCTTGTTTTAGGATGCTTAGTTGGGCATATGTGGACCCTTTGACTTATGTACAGTGCACAATATTTTGGAATTAAGCAAAGTGCACAACATTTATCTGCGCCCCATTTATAATTACTCTATCATTACTTTATAATTAGACATTACAATTCAAATAGTACAACATATCATAACCACATTGAACCCTTTCAATCAGCCATTATTGCTCATATACAAAATAAAGAAGCACACCCACGTTATAGTCAGTGTTCCCATTGCAATTTTAAACTTCAATTCCGCTTTCTTTACTTCACTTCTCTGCGCCCCATCTCTGCCCTTCAACTTTTGCAACTCACCATGTATAGCCACCATCTCCTCATATAACTTCTCACTATCATTCCCTCTTTGAAGTTTGGTGTTTTGCTCGTACAACTTGTCTATGTCATCTAGCAATTCTTTGATCACTGCATTTGCTCTATCACCAAACTCACCATCGTGCCATGCAAAAAAACCATAGCTTCCATCCTGTAGAAATTCACCAACACTGGTTAAATGCTTCCCACAATATCATCTATCATTTCAATCCCACCATACTTACTTGGTAATAGTTCCGGCAGCTGTAGAACCTCCATCCTGGGTTTCCTTCTGTCCACGCTGTCCAACGGGGAGCTACCAACCTGTGATGGCAGTACCTCGTCGGCCCTTCGTACGCCTCCTCGCGACTCGGTTGCCTTATCAATGCAACCCTCCTCCTCTTCCGTGGACTCGCCGAACTCGCAGAAGATGCCATCGACCTTCGTCTTAATTTCTCCCCTTTGCGATGCTCTTCACTTTTCTCTTTGCTCGCTACTTGACACACGCACAGTGTAGGAGGTAGGTGTGCAGTTTAATTGATATATTCAGATCCCCTCACCTACGTCCGTAATAATCAACAAGCAATTAATCACACCTATCCCCCAGCTGGCGATTACTTCACGGCTGTTACTAACACTTAACGGGATTGTCACTTTTGCTACGTTATTGAACTTTTATAGTCACTTTTGCACCTCGAAAAAGGTTATGGTACTGGGTGCACATATGGTATAAGGTTATAGGTATTTTTGCACCTTGACCCTATATTTTTACTAATTTTACGTCTAATTAATTGCATTATTTTCTTGTCATATATTTTTTCCATCTTTTTTATTACTATTCCTCTCTCACACTTTCATCCTCTTATAACTAAAGTCATATTCTAAAAAAAAAATACATTTCTTAACTATTAATATGTATTACTTTTAATTAATCTTAACAAATTTCTCAAACCAGACAATTGAATTACCTGAATCTTATAAAAAGAAAAGGAAGGAATATTAATCTGTATTTTAGGTGATGCCCTTGTTCTTGGTTCACATTGGCAAAGTAAGAATACGAATGAAAACTGGGAAAGGGCTAAAATTGTGTTGCCCGTGTGATTTAAGAAGGGATAAGTGTTCCTTTTGCAACTACAAGTTGAGTTTCACATCCTTATTGAACTCAAATTATGCAAGACATACTAAGAATTTAACAAGGTGTGACGTAACATCCGTACTTTTTAACGCTGTTAGTAGGCATTCAAAAGCGCTTTAGTGAATCATAAATTAAGCCTATGAATTAAAATTTTGCATTTTAATTCTCAGGTTACTACTCATTTGGTAATTTCGGATTTTTTTGAGGTCCAATTTCAAAAATTCATAACTAATTATGAAAAAAAATGTATTGAGATAATTCAAGTATTCATTTAAAACTCTTTTAATTTAATTCTCGATGGAAAAAAAATTCATCGGATCATTTATTTGCATATTTAATACATAAAGATTCATGAAGTGATACTATTATATGGTTAAATAGTACTTTATAGTTTTTTTGTCCTAAATTTGAGCAATCATAACCCTTGGCATATAAATATATTTTAAATGATGTTCCACTTGTTTTAAAACTCAGAATGTGTTTTTGTCACTCATAGAATATTGTGGGCAGATTTGTTCATTTGCTTTGCTTTTATCCTATCTTAAATTTGTTACTTTATGTTAGAATGTTTATCCTATTACTTTGAATTAACATGTTATAAACATCTCTTTGTGTACATGTAACCATTTGAACATTTCATAAATTATTCTCATACTTTATCATACTCATCTTCACATGCCAGTATCATCATACATACATCAATATCCAGGGAGAATTATTACATAACATAACATAATACATAAATGTTTAATTCTCCACTTCAATCTCTTTTCACTATCTTACACATCTTTTTTCCATGCTTGCCATACCTATTATAGGTGGATAAGAGAGGGTAAGATTCGGGAGAATCTTAGTAGCAAACATGCCACTCAAATATATAAGGCATAGCTTGACATTACATAACATGCTTGCAAATTTACCATTTTCATAACATAATGATATGTTTGAAAACCATCATGCATCAATTATTAAATACATAGACCTATAACATATCTCAAACATAATCACATACAACAATGCATGATTTCATATGATCACATAAGCATAACAAGCATGCCAACTCATGCAAACAAACACCAAGCATATAAAAGTAAAGTAAAATTTGCTAAGTTAAAGCTTTACATTATTCTTACTTCCTTTGCTTCCAACCATTGAATTTGCCTGATCAGTCTTCCTATTTATCTTCGTTGATGTCACATGGCTCTAATTACATCAACAAATTATGCCACTCATTTATTAGAGACATGGAACCAAGTGACATACATGACTTGCTCTCTTACATAACCCTTAACTCTAACTTTTGGATTTTAAATTTAATCTTTGTAAAATTAATTTCACATGTTATTTCCGCATAATTTCTCATGTACAATCCATTTCTAAGCTCAAAATTAACAAAACTCAATTCCTTTCCCTTTATCTAGCTTAAGTTGAACACTTAAGAGTTTTAGGACAAAAATCTTACTTTTAATTCTAATGCTTCCAAGATTACTTTCTTATCTTTACCCTACACAATTTTTCATTCTAAACACATTAGAAGCATCCAAATTAACAAAATTAATCTCTATCTCAAACCCTAAGTATGGCTGAAATTCATGAAACATAAGGGGACATATTTTTCTATCTCTTAATCTTTAATCCAACTTCAATTAATCCTTCCCATGGCTCAATCAAAATTGGACACTATCTCTTTCTTAGATTTCATGCTTCCAAAACTCATTGACGCCATAATCAAACTTGCCAATATAAAATACAACATTAACAACAATTAAACTCACAACTTCAAGTTGGTGTATGATTTCCTAGTGGTTCCTTCCCTTCCTTTCCTTCTTCTTCTCCTCCTTTTTCCCTTCTCCATTTCATTTCCCCCCTCTTCCTATAATGCTCCTGAAAATTAACTACATTGAAATGTTGTTTCACGTCCATTCTTTTTAATTACCATTTTATTCCTTGATCTTCGCTCCTTAAAGTTGCATAAAATTACATAGATGATGATTCATCTTCATAATCCTCCTTGTATCTTTAACTCTATTGAAATGTGACTTGAAATCCATAACTAAATTGGAAGGCAATTTGAAATCCATAGTATTATTTTATTCTATTTTCCGTCACATGCCCTTCTTGAAATAAAAAATTCCAACACTACCCTTGCATATGTGGCACCAAAATGGATGGAACAAGGGAAGGAAAAAGACCATTCTTGAACTCTAAGTCATAAAATTGTACTGCATTGGATAAATTTTCTAGCCCTATCTTTTCTAGCGACATAGATATTCGTCGCGACAATCTCATCTTCTAGTCCACAATTTTTTATCATCATTGATAACCATAAAGGGCTCAGTGATGATGAGAATCTAGAGGAAATGACATTTAAAGATCTGTCCTTCCTTTAAGAAATATCAAATTACTTTATATTAACATAATTTTGACTAAATTCTTTTTTGATGCTTCCTATGTCCAAAAATTAAACCTTTAGTTCCATTAATTCCCTTTTATTATTAAAAAAAATCTTTACTTTTTTGCATGCCAAAGCTTGACTGGGAAGTATTTCTTCTAGAATTTCTCAAAAATTACCTCTTTTTGGCAAAATTAGGCTTTAAATATTTTTAAAGCCAACCTCTTCCCAATTTGGGGAAGGACTTATTTCTATAAACCCCAATAATTCCTCAAATACTTAATCCTTATTTTTATATAATTATTTGGGACCTCCTCATATTTTAAATAATTGAATTAGGCTAAATACCTCTTAATCAATTTTCTAAAAATATCATAAATTCACTTTTTGAGGCATCCTTGTCATTTTAAACCTTAAATGGTTTTAAAACTTTATTCCCCATTAAAAAAAAAAATTTTGGAGATTTTTAGGCATATTTTTCATAATTACCCTTTTTAGGTCCAAAACTTTTTAAAATTATGATTTTTCCCTTACTCAGGCTTAATCTTAATAATCATCTCATTGAGCTCTCTATCATAATTTTTGACCCATAATCATCCTCATTTCTCATAGTAGGTGCCCAAGACTTCACTGGTGTTTCTAAATTTCTTTGTTCTTTGGTCCTAAAAAATTTTTACTTTGCAATTTAGTCTTTAAGAATATTTTTATCCTTTTTGGGGATTTCTGGGACTTCTACTCTAAGTAGTCTGGTAGTCTGCTCATTTCAAGCTATTTCTTGTACTCCTAGTCCCAAAATTAGGGATGTTTCACGTCAAAAAATGATACTATTGCAAATATAAACTTATTAACAATGCTTCTTTGTTTTCAAACAAAGAAAAAAAAATAATGGTCCTTATAGCTATGAGTGTATAATGTAACATCCCAAATTTTTAGATTTTTGGAGAACCAAGAAAAGAAATTATTAAAATTATTTAATGTCTAAAAAAATTTGAAATAATGATGAAATAATATTTTGAAGACTTAGAAATTTTATGAAAAACTTTATTCTTCAAAAAGCGGCTTAAATAATTTTAAAGTTAATGTTAGGAATTAAGAAGACATATTTTCTTGAAAAATTCAAGAAAAATAGTTGAAGTTGATTTTTAACCTAAAAGTTTTATAGAAGTTATGTTATGAGTAAAAGAAGTTAATATATAAGGAAAACCCATATAATACATTATGGATTAATCTTTAGACCTATTTTATATTTCACAAAAATACGAGGAAGGGTGGACATGGAAGTAAGGAAAGAAATGAAGGGCATAGTGGCCATTTGAGCTTCACGACTTCCCTCTCACGTGCAGTTCCTTTTAATCTTCAAAAAATTCCCTCCCTCACCTTATTTGCCATCTGAAACAGAGAGAAACAAAGAGAAAGAGCAAGAGAGGACGGAGAAGGAGCTAACGGCGAGACAGTGATCGGAGGTGTTCTTGTTGTATGCAACCTTGGTTTCTGGTTAACGTGAGCTGTAGGAAAATGGTCCAGTCCACCCTTTGTGGAGTGGACCCAGGCCTATTAAGCTTGGGGTTCTAGTAAAAGTAACAAGAAATACGGGTCCTTGGTTGCGATTTTTCCCTCTTGTGTTTTTCCGAACTGCACAGTGTGGGGGGAACAGTTATTGGAATCGTAGATAAGTGAAGGTGGTTAGAATATGAGAAAATTGACCACACATATTTTTCCTTTTTCCCTCCTTCAGTTCAAAAAGATTATTCTTTCGTCATTCTGGCTTTTCCTTCTTCTTTGGCGCATTTGTTGTGAAAATACAGTTTGACTCCAATACCGTGATCGGACTTCTGTGTGTGGCTATCTAAATCTGAGATCATTCAACACTTCAGGTATGCTTGAATTCATCAGTGGTATCAGAGCATTCATTTTTCCGCTGCCTTATCTATCAGCAGAACCAGCGTTTTCTTTTCATTTTTACTGCTGCGTTAGTTTTTCTGGGTAATCATCTGGTTATGCGATTTGCTTCAATTAATTATGCAAATCCTCCATTTTACTTCTAGTATGATAGCTTTTGTGTCTTATATTCGTGATTAGACATGCTGGGTTGATTCTATGCCTCCATGAAAATTGTTTCCCACATTCATCGTTTAAGGCAGTTGGTTTTTCATTTTTAGGTTTGCTTAAAATCAAGTTTTTAGGCTCCAAAATCTATCCCATTGTGTAGAGGATGAAAAAACAAAGAAAACAATATAAAATGCGTGAAAAACAGATACCAGACGGCCAAGATATGGAGGAGAGAAGTTTCTGACCCATCAAACCCGACCCATCGCTCCATCCGAGTCAGGTTGACCCGGCTGGAGGTAGAAGATAGTGTACAGTGATCAAACGGCGTTGTTTTGATCACTACAAAAAAAAAAGGGTGGAGGGAACTGGTTGGGCCAAAGCTGGACTGAGCCCAACTGGCCACCGGTCTGAATACATAATATATTTTTTTAAAAATTTTTAAAAATTATTTTTAAAAAAAATCCTTGGGTCTACACACTGGATCGAGTTGGTCTGAGTCCAACCCAGTCCAATGCCCAAAAAAAATAAGGGGGTTTAATTAATTTTAAAAAAAAGTTTTTGTGCCAGAACTGCCACGTGGCGCGTCCCGCCACGTGGCACACCCCTTTGACACGTGGACACCACCACCTGAGAGGTGGTGGCGTGTGGAGGCCGCTGGCATGGCGTGTGTCACCGGCGACTGGCTGCATGGCCATTTTTCGCAAAATTTATTCTTCTAGGGGTGCATATAGGCATGTGGGAGCTTCGTTTGAGGTGCGGTTTGCCTCTAAAAATCCCTAAAATCAATATCTTTATTTTGATATATAATTTGATAATTTTTGAGACAACTAAGGATCTATTTGCAAGTATTTCAGTATGTCTTCTGGTATTTTTATTGGGATAAAAATTTCAGAATATTCAAAATAATTTATGTTATTTTGTTTTAGGTGAAAATGAAGCAAGAGGCTTCTAGTAGCACTGAAAATATCAAAGATGGTTCATCGGAATACTCATACATGGATGATGGAGTTCCAGAATATGAATCAGATAATGAGAATCCTGAGGAGGATGCTGAAGAGGTTCCTCAAGAAGACCCGGAGGAGTTAACGGATTCTGGACCTGAGTCAAAATCTTTATTCCCCATTAAACCCCTCCGTGCCGAACCTCACTTGGTCTTTAATGATTCACTAGATCTTCCTAATGAAATCGAAGTTGAGGAAGGAGAAGAGGTGAATCAACCCTGTACCCCTGCTTTAGCTATGAGTATAGCTAAAAGAGATACAGCCAAACTGACAAACATAAAAGGCATCAATGGCGTGCTCGCCAGCTACATCCATTACATGATCGATAAGAAGAATACCAAATTCTACCTTAAAGTGATAATGGAGTACGTAAGAGCAATAAGGGTTAGAGGCAGACCCAAAGGTAAACCCATAAGGAAATTTTACTGAATTTGGGCTATAGATTTAGTATCATCCTTTATGACCAAAACACGCAAACTTAGGAAACTGAGGAAAGCAATGCTTGGTTACCTTTATGTTCATATCAAATGATGTAATATTTGTATTCATTTTATTAACATTTGTTATATTAAGTTTTTGGTTTCATGCATTGTAAACAAACTAAGTGTGTTACTTCATTTAATGAAATTAATGAAATTATGGTTATATGATTATTTGTGAATAATGTTGGTATACTATTTATAAGTGGGAGCTTTTAGAAGATAAGACTTCTAAGAGCCATAATTTTTTGAATTGCTTATATAAA
Source organism: Neltuma alba (assembly GCF_004799145.2). Classification (NCBI taxonomy): domain Eukaryota; kingdom Viridiplantae; phylum Streptophyta; class Magnoliopsida; order Fabales; family Fabaceae; genus Neltuma; species Neltuma alba. The sequence continues at coordinate 94,466 of NW_021632091.1, read as the reverse complement.
ATTCTTGATAGGACATAATGATTATTGCCTGTATCTGTGTGATGAGAGGTACAAACGTATGCCCTTGATCATGGATCTTGCAGTGTCATTACTTTCTAATCAAGGATGATATAAGTACAAGACATTGTATACTTCGCCGTGCTATATGACTAGAGAACGTAGAATAATGTGGGATAAATTTGTCACAGAATTGAAAATGGTAACCATGAACATAATTGCTGAACTTAATAAAGGGGAAAAGCTTAACGGGGATAACTGGGACATATGGCATTGAAAGGTCCAATACATCTTAGAGGAACAAGATGCTGTTGAACCTTTAACCACTACAATGGTCGAACCTGAGGCTGGGAATAAGGCCCAAAATAGGAGAGACCAAGAGGCTTACCAAGTTTGGAAGAAGAAAAACAGCATAGCAAGAATCACGCTTCTGAGTACAATGGCTGATGACATAATGTGCGAGTTTGAGAGGCACAAAACTGCACAAGCTTTGTGGATAGCATTGAAGGACAAGTTTGGTGGTACTTCTACCACTAAACTTAGGAGGTTAACGATTAAGTTTGATACCTACAAACTCAAGCCAAACAATCCTATGAAGCAATATTTGAGAGAAATGGCCAATATGATCAGAGAACTTAAAGAAGCTAGACATGTCCTGTCTGATGAATAGCAAGTATAGGCTGTTATCAGATCGCTCCCTGCTAGCTGGGAGCACATGAAAGTCAATTTGACCCATAATGAAAACATTGTTACTTTTAACGATGTAGCCAAACACTTAGAGCTGGACGATGAACGTTTAGAGGCTTACAAGACCTCTGGACAAGCTTATTACACTAAGGATGCTGGCACTTCCCAATCAAGACCCGATTCCAAGAAGGGCAAGAAGTTCCAAAAGAAAGGGAAGAAAGGTGGTCCTCAACCCAAAAAGGGAAAGAAGCAATTCAAGAAGAAGGGAAAGAAAAGTGGGAAGAAGAAGCTAGACCTGAAGAAGGTCAAATGCTTCGCCTGCCAGAGAATGGGCTATTTCGCATGTGACTGCTCAAAACAGGCTGAGAGCGAAAATATATTAGTAGATTATGTGAATTCACATGTTTCATATGTTTCTAGTACTGTTTTTCTAACAAAACCTGTTTCTTCTTCTTGGATTATAGGCTCAGGCTCCACAGACCACGTAACCAAGGATCGAGGATCCTTTATCAAGTACCGTTGGTTGCCGTATCAAAGCAAGTGGCTTTACGTTAGGAACAATGCGAGGATTGAGGTTAAAGGTTTGGGCACCTACAAATTTACTTTGCGTGGTGGGAAGACCTTGATACTCCATGATGTACTTTACACTCCTGACATCCGCTGGAACTTGGTTTCTATGTTATGCCTTTTAGAATTTGGTTTTGATGTAAACTTTCATGGTAAAGTTGCAGACATTTTAAGCAACTCAGTTCTTTATGGTTCAGCTTTCTTGTATAAAAAGTTCTTTGTTTCAGATATTGTTGGTGATTTCAATAGTAATGAATACTTTGCTATTTCTTTGAGTAATGTTAACATAAACACCTGGCATGCTAGACTATGATATATTAATCAAAATAGAATGATTAAATTAGCTAAAGAAGGGTTGCTAGGTGCCATTCCCAATATGGAAATGTCACTATGTAAGAATTGTCTAGCTGGTAAGGCAACAAGAAAGCCTTTCGGTAAGGGAACAAGAGTTGAAAATCCATTGCAATCAATTCATTCTGACATATGCGGGCCAATGAGTGTGAGGGCAAGACATGGAGTTTGGTATTTTATTACCTTTATTGACGATTTGTCACGATATGGTCATGTCTATTTGATCTCATACAAGTCTAAGGCTCTTGAGTGCTTCAAACGTTACATAAACGAGGTAGAGAATCAAATAGACAATAAAATTAAGGCATTATGCACTGATCGAGGTCATGAATATTTATCTGAACAATTCAAATAGCTCTATGAAGAAAAAAGTATAATTAGACAACTGACTATCCCTGGCACTCCACAACAAAATGGAGTTGCCGAAAGAAGAAACAGAACTCTTCTAGACATGGTTAGGTCTATGATAGCTCAAGCAAACCTGTCAATTTCGTATTGGGGTGATGCTTTGTTAATGGCGACCTTCATACTTAACCGTGTACTCTCAAAATTAGTTACTTCCACACCCTACGAGTTATGGACAAAACGCAAACCAGATCTAAGCATCTTGAGACCTTGGGGGTCAGCAGGGTATATCCATGACGCTTCTCATAAGCATGGGAAGTTAGGTTCCAGAGGAAAGAAATGTATCTTTATAAGGTACTCTGAATAATCAAAGGGATACGTTTTTATAGGTGAAAACGAAGATGGAACGGTGACTGAAATAGAATCAAGAGATGTAACATTCATTGAGAACAAATTTCCTAATAGAGGAGATGTTGACCGCACTATTTCTTTTTATGAGACACAGGAACAAGATAGTGCAGAACAAAATGACAAACTAGAATCATCTAGGTGTGTCAATCTGAGTGGGAGCAAAGAAAGTTCAACACCAAGACCTGAACAAAGAAAGAAAGATAAGCAAATAACCCCTGTTAGAAGGAGTAACAAAGAAAGTGTTCTCAAAAGATGCTTTCAAATATAAGGCGAATCTTTCTTAGTTACTCTAGAAGGGGATAATGAGCCCCGTTCTGTACGAGAAGCCTTGTCAAGTCCTGCCAAGGAGGAATGGATAAAAGTGATGAAAGAAGAAATGGACTCAATGAAAAAGAACGAAGTTTGGGTGTTAGTTGATCTTCCAAAAGGGCGTAAAGCCATTGGGAACAAGTGGGTTCTCAAGATTAAAAGAAAAGTGAATGGATCAATTGACAAATATAAGGATCGATTAGTAGCAAAGGGGTACACACAACAAGAAGGCATAGATTATGAAGATACGTTCTCACCTGTTGTGCATTTCAACTCTATTTTAGACTTATTCTAGCAATAATAAACAGTTTAAACCTAGAATTACATCAGATGGATGTAAAATCCACATTTCTAAATGGTGATCTGAATGAAGAAATCTATATGGAACAACCATTAGGTTTCATCGAAAAAAAAGGAAAGGAAAATAAAGTTTGTAAACTCAAAAGGTCCATTTATGGATTGAAACAATCATCCAGACAGTGGTATTTGAGGTTTCACAAAGCAATAACCTCATATGACGTCCAAATGATAGAGGAAGACCACTGCATCTACATTAAGTGGTTTGAGGGTAATTTTGTCATATTATCATTATATGTAGATGATATATTATTAGTTGGAAATAGTCTAGATTCGGTGGTGGCTATTAAAGAATGGCTTTCGTCGAATTTTGAAATGAAAGATATGGGTGAAGCAGAGTATATACTTGGAGTTAAGATCCAAAGAAATCGCTCAATACTGCCACGTGGCATGTCCGCCACGTGGCATACCGCTTCGACACGTGGACACCACCACCTGAGAGGTGGTGGCACGTGGAGGCCGCTGGCGGCTGGCTGCATAGCGGCGCGTGTACATCACGGGCTGACAGTTGTAGTTGGCAGAAATTTTTTAAATTTTTCACAAAATTTATTCTTCTAAGGGTGTGTATAGGCGCGTGGGAGCTCTGTTTGAGGTGCGGTTTGTCTTTAAAAATCCCTAAAATCAAGATCTTCATTTTAATATATAATTTGATAATTTTTTGAGACAACTAAGGATCTATTTGTAAGTATTTCAGTGTGTTTTCTAGTATTTTTATTGGGATAAAAGTTCCAGAATATTCAAAATAATTTATGTTATATTGTTCTAGGTGAAAATGAAGCAAGAGGCTTCTGGTAGCACTGAAAATATCAAACATGATTCATTGGAATACTCATACATGGATAATAGAGTTCTAGAATATGAACCGGAGGATGAGGATCCTGGGAAGGATCTAGAAGAGGTTCCTCAAGAAGACCTGAAGGAGTTAACGGATTCTGGACCTGAGTCAGAATCTTTATTCCCCATTGAACCCCTCCGTGCCAAACCTCACTTGGTCTTTAACGATTCACTAGATCTTCCTAATGAAATCGAAGTTGAGGAAGGAGAAGAGGTGAATCAACCCTATACCTCTACTTTAGCTATGAGTATAGCTGAAAGAGATGCAGCCAAACTGACAAACATAAAAGGCATCAATGGCGTGCTCGCCAGCTACATCCATTATATGACCCATAAGAAGAATACCGAATTCTACCTTAAAGTGATAATGGAGTACATAAGAGCAATAAGGGTTAGAGGCAGACCTAAAGGTAAACCCATAAGGAAATTTTACTGGATTTGGGCTATAGATTTAGTATCATCCTTTATGACCAAGACACGCAAACTTAGGAAACTGAGGAAAGCAATACTTGAGTACCTTTATGTTCATATCAAATAAATGGAAGAAGAAATAGACTCAATGAAAAAGAACAAAGTTTGGGTGTTAGTTGATCTTCTAAAAGGGCATAAAGCCATTGGGAATAAGTGGGTTCCCAAGATTAAAAGAAAAGTGGATAGATCAATTGACAAATACAAGGCTCGATTAGTAGCAAAGGGGTACACACAACAGGAAAGCATAGATTATGAAGATACTTTCTCACATGTTGTGCATTTCAACTCTATTAGACTTATTCTGGCAATAATAAACAGTTTAGACCTAGAATTACATTAGATGGATGTAAAAGCCGCATTCCTAAATGGTGATATGGATGAAGAAATCTATATGGAACAACCAGTAGGTTTCATCAAAAAAGGAAAGGAAAATAAAGTTTGTAAACTCAAAAGGTCTATTTATGGATTGAAACAATCATCCAGACAATGGTATTTGAGGTTTCACAAAGCAATAACCTCATATGACTTCCAAATGATAGAAGAAGACCACTACGTCTACATTAAGCTGTTTGAGGGTAATTATGTCATATTATCCTTATATGTAGATGATATACTATTAGCTGGAAATAGTCTAGATTCGGTGGTGGCTATTAAAGAATGGCTTTCCTCGAATTGTGAAATGAAAGATATGGGTGAAGCAAAATATATAGTTGGAGTTAAAATCCAAAGAAATCGCTCAAAATGAATCCTCTCTCTTTCATAAGAGAATTACATCAACAAGATTCTTGAGCAATTTAACATAAAAGACTATAATCCCATGAGTACCTCGATTGCTACCCGAGTGGCCTTGAGTCCTAACATGTGTCCCAAAACTGAGTCTGACAAAAAGAAGATGGAAAGAGCTCCATATCCCAGTCTGTTTGTAGTCTGTTGTGCGCAATGATGTGTACAAGACCAGACATCTGTTATGCAGTAGGACTGGTAAGCACATTCCAGTCTAAACCCGGTGAAAAGCATTGGAAAGCAGTAAAGAGGATCTTGAGATACTTAAAGGGCACTTCCAATTATGCATTGTGCTACGAAGGAGGTGATCTGTGCCTTGTTGGATACTCTGATGCTAATGTAGGCGGAGATGAGGAAGAACGAAGGTCAACTACAGGTTATACCTTCTTGCTCAATAATGGCGCCATATGTTGGAGTAGCAAGAAGCAAATGTGCATTGCCTTACATTCAATGGAAGTTAAGTTTGTGGCATGCACCGCAGCAGTGCAAGAGGCTTTATGGCTGAAGAGATTTATAGAACACCTTGGATTTGGAAACAAGAGTACCAATCCAGTGATGGTATACTGTGACAATACTACAGCCATAGCCTATACTAAAGATCCTAAGTATCATAGCAAAATCAAGCATATTGATATCAAGTATAATTTTGTTAGAGATTATATAGCAGAAAAGATTGTTACTGTACAATACATTTCAACCAAATGTATGGTAGCAGATCCTCTGACAAAGCCAATAGGCGAAAAAGTTTTTAAAGAACGTGTGCAAGCCCTTGGCATGCGTAAAGTGTAATATGTAAACCTCATTAATGAAATTATATTTTTTCTCTCATCATTTTATGCGTCTGTCCAAAAGTATACAATGTCTAGTATGTCGTACAGGTTAAAAAGGTTGGCTCTCTCACATGAGCAACTGCCTTTGACACTCAGGTGGAGTGAATAAAGATGAGACATTTGTGTTCACCAGTAAAGCAGCAAAAAATGCTGATATGGTAGGGAAGAAACACAAACTTTATGTCGCAGTGACTAAAGTGTAGCAAGTCTAGATGAGATCCATGTTGATAAAGTTGGATCGAAGTATGGAATCCCACTTCCATAATACCTGTAGCTAGATAACAAACTCTTTAACATCGACGTCATAGATATCAACAGAGTTGAAGAATTTGGGTTTAGATATTGAGTGTATCTGGACTTAAGTCTATACGGTGTTAATGATAAGTCCAAAACGACATACGCTCTTACAGTAAAGGAGTAACACCGTAGCATGTATTTCATACCACATGTGCTGGAAGAACCGCAAAACGGAAGCAAGTGAAAGATCCCTGCTTCATTGTTGTGTGAGTCCCAGGGAGGAATTATCATCCTATTGGTGTCCTTTGACTTTGACAATATCACAAAGATATATTTCAATGACTACTACTTTAGCATGTTTCCTATGGTCATTATAGATGTGATTTGAGGTATTATGTTAAGAAAGCGACTGATTCATATCAAAGTGATATTTGGGCGAAAGGAAGATTGATTGTGATATACACACCTATACTAGTGTTTGTGACATGTCCCTTATGACATTTCGTTATCGTAAGTGTGGACACTAGACATACGAGAAAGGTAATTTGAGTTAAATATTGACTCAAGAGGGATTAGATTTACCATGAAAAAGTATATATAGGTGAATCTAGGACATCTGAGGTATAATATTAAAATTCAAGCTACACGAAAGAGAGGTTGATCTGTACTGGTCCTTTAAAAGGGATTTCTAGTACAGGCACCTAAATGAAGACGTTATGCCCACGCGGTCACGGCAAAGCACCAAGTATGAAGTTGAAGGGAGAGAAAGAGACTAGACCCACAACATCTAATCGACCAAATGTGAGTGGGAGATGTAGGAAAATGGTCCAGTCCACCCTTAGTGGAGTGGACCCAAACCCATTAAGCTTGGGGTTCTAATGAAAATAACAAGAAATACGGGTCTTTGGTTGTGATTTTTCCCTCTTGTTTTTTTTTGAACTGCACAATGTGGGGGGAACAGTTATTGGAATCGTGGATAAGTGAAGGTAGTTAGAATATGAGAAAACCGACCACACGTATTTTTCCTTTTTCCCTCCTTCAGTTTAGAAAGATTATTCTTCTATCATTCTGCCTTTTCCTTCTTCTTTGAAGCATTTGTTGTGAAAATACAGTCTGACTTCAATACCGTGATCAGACTTCCACGCGTGGCTATCTGAATCTGAGATCATTCGACACTTCAGGTATGCCTGAATTCATCATGAGCTTCCTAATCCTCCTCCCACCTTTATTTTCATCGATCAATGGCTGTGTGGAGTGTTGATGATAAAAGAAATTTGGTTCTAGTGAGAGAAAGTGAGGGAACAGATGAAATAAGCACGAAGGAGTGTGGATTGAAACTTGTATGAATGAATGGTGCTGTTGCATGTGAAAAAACCCGATTGCATGTTGTTGGGTGCCTCTGTTTTGTGTTTAACTGAACAGGGATTGTGTGTTTCGAGCTATGTGTGTGTCAGGTCTTAAAGGAAAATGAAGGAAGAAGATGTGATTCACTTGAATATGAAGATGCAAGTTGTGTGATTCTGTATGGTGATGATCTTTGAAGTTGACCCTTGCCGTCCTGATTGGTGAGGGCGTCGGCTTCATTGGTTTTAGGAATGGGTAGTGAGCAATTACATATATATCTTGGTTAATGCTGGCTCCTCTACCCAGTGTTAATTATGATTGTTGAATTTGTTGCTAAGTTGGGAAGGTTAGCCGTGGGGTTTGGTGGAAAAAAAAGGTAAGCGTGTGTGAGTGAGTGGCTGGTTTGTGTGGATGCAATGTGTGTGTGTGTGTGTTTTATTTGGGGGGGGGGTGTGTGATAACAGTGATATCCTAAAGTTGCTGGAAGCGAAGAGTTAATGATATCAAAACATAAACTGTTTAATAGGAGTGTGTTGGTATGTGTGATATGAGGTTTTCTTGCCCTTTGTGTTGGTTAACCGTGGGGGAGTGTATTTGATTGGTATGGAAGTGAAAAGTAGTGTGTGTGTGTGTGAATAAAACTGGAAGTTTGGTGTGTGTAGTGTCGCGGGTTTAAATGAACACACACACACACACAATATTTGAATGGCATGAGGCATATGGGAAAGAGAAGAAGAGAAATTCAAATAGGATTATAGGCTTGAATGATCTTGGTGTATGATGATGGTATTAAACTAATGAAGCTGAAAGTAAGGCTAAGGATTCTAGAATTAATTGATCTAATTTTAATAGGAGTTGAATGAGGATTTTGAAAATGTTTGAGTGAAATTATATGTTGATTTCTTGTGTGTGTTGACCGTGGAAGCTAGGGGTATGATTTAGATGTAAAAGGGAGTTTTAAAATGAAGTTGTAGTTAGTAAACATTTCGTGAAAGGTTTGAATTGATGTGTTGAAGTTGGAAAGTAAATTAAGTGCTGTAATTAAGTGAAAATAGAAACACATAAGAGCTTTAGAATTTATTAAGAAAGGTTGTTTGAGGAATGTTAAAATGAAGTTTAAGGGATTAGATTAGTTGGTGTTTGAAGTTAGAAACGAATAAATTCTATTAAAAGTGTTGTTCATGAATTTAAGAAATGGAGATATAAAAGGAATAAAAAATAAGTTGTTACAAAATAAATACAATAGGGAGCTTTAGAGATTGAATGATGGAGGTTACGATTAAATTTCATGGCTGTTTCGTAGTCAAAGAAGATAAGCTAGATAATTGCTTAAGAAAGTTAAGATAAGTAAGAATGTTGTCGAATTCGTATGGGAATATATATATATATATATATAGGTGCATAGAGATTTTCCTAAATAAAAGATGTTAAGTGTTTAAGATTTTACATATATACACAAATACATGTGTTGGGGGTGTGTATCTCGGCCAAATTGGAAAAGGGATAGAGTTGAGTTTCAATTGATTTGTTTTCAATAAGACTAAATGTGTAGGTATAGATGAACTCATTATTTGTCCCCAAATACAATAGATAAAAATAATGTTTTTTGACCAAAGATGACTAGTTATAAAGTAAAATAAGTCAGGTTTGAGTTGGAAGGAAGCTTATCAGACAGTAGTTCTTTCCTATTTGTACCATATTGTTATTTCTAAACATGAGAACATGTAATCCTTCTTTTCTTACATGGATTATTTTAACCATAGCTATGTGTAGTTGATAAACATAGAGCAGTCTGCCAAATTATCTACACACTAAAATATATTAGCTTGTCTATCTATCAATTGCTCATAAACACTTCACTGCATGGCTTGTAAAATTGTGTTTCACTTTAGCTTGTATTGCATGCAATCCGTAATCTACATAATTGTTTGATGGAAATTATTACTACGGAAATTTTTCAGAATCTCACTTTTCCTTTCCTGTTGTGCTGTAAGAGCAAATAGTTCTAAGAAGGAGTTGTGCACAGTTAAATAGGTGAATCACTAGTTGCCCTTTCTAAAAGTTATGAATCTCATTAGTAAATTCCAATGTTTTTCTCAGATCTGAATCATGTAGTGGAATTTGATTTTAAGAGTTTGTTTTTTGGAAAAAAAAAATTCTCAAGATTTCGTAAGTCAGAAACCTGGTTTTTAGTGGTTCACATTTAATTTTATTGACCTTTTTAGTATATAGGAGTTAGGCGTTACACATAACAACTGCGTAATATACATGTCAAAAAAGCATTATGCAGACAAATTGGCAATACATGTAAAGCCAGTTGTGGAGGATACTACCAGTAATAGAAAACACAGCTAATCCTGCAAATAGTTCAAGTCAATTTGCGGGTAACAGACTCATCACATTATGGCATCATGCAGATAAAGCAAAGCTCTGCTGCGTCCAGTTGGGAGGATCCATCACAGCACAGGGATCTGTTTTCTCGAAATCTGCAACCTACATTGACATGAACATAATTAGGCATTAAAATCTGTGATGTTTATGCCCGATGCAGTAAACCAGGACCGATACCTTTCGCTGGCATTGAGGACAGTAGTGATATTTATGCCAAAGGCAGTCCATTGAAGGGCAAAGAAAGCAAACTCCAAGCATAAATGGCATCATGCAACCAACTACTGCTGCCAGACTTGGTTTTGACCTGTCATACACCAAAAAAAATCAAATTTTAGATGAAGAAAATGAAAAGACTTTTGAGTTTGAAAAGAGGTAAATGAAAGAGAACAGTTAAGTCATCAATAGTTTGCCATCAAAATGGTTTAGCTATTGCCCATTGTTCAGCACAATAAACACCTACTCCACCCTCCAGAAGAAAAAAGGTTATGCCCAGTCTAGATGAAAACCAAGCCGTTTATTGATTTATATCAAACAGATTTTCAGAAAGTGACTCCCATTTATCATCCAAATCAGCTGCAACTCGAGAGCATCCACTGGCAGGGTGTGATTCGAAGTAATGGCAAACTCAGACTCAACCAAGACTTCGTGTCAAGACTCTATACTAAATGTAACTAGCAACCTGGAATCTTAAACAGAAGGTTGATCAGTTTTGGGCGACACATATTCTCCTCAAGTCTTACCCTACTTAAAGATGAAGTCCTCAACTACATCTTCTGTGCATGCTTTTTATTTATGCATATGCCTTGAAAAACCTTGTTTCTTTTTCAATCATTCGTTGACAACGAGCAGAAGACAGATTGACAAACAAAATGAACTCCCATTAAAAGAGGGGAAACAAATGCTATCATCCTAAATGCAGCGAGTTCTACAAGAGTCACGGCCCACCTATATAATAGAATCCATAAAACTTCTGAAAAGACTGCATCCTACACTTCTTTGATGTGCCGTCTCTATACTTTTGAAAGTACATGGAACAATATGACCACCCCCTGCTCTATATTCAATGTTACAAAGCTGTCTCTTTAGTTGTAAGACAGAAAATTAACAAAACTTAGGAGAGATGAAACCAAGAAATAAAGGAAAATTAAGGAAACATCTGTTACTAGGAATATCTGTCTATAAACTGGACATGACCGCCAACTATGCATTTGTGATTAAAAATCACAATCGAGACAACTGGAAATGGATATGTAAGCGAAAGTCTGAGGGCTAAAATCATGCAATCAGCCAATCAAAAGCATCAAGTTTTGCATGGCTTTGAACTAATTTGACTATTTCACGGAAGAAAACTGATTCTGTGAATTCAGCTCCCAAAACATTATTTCTTGGGCGGCGGCCACAAATATCAGGTTCGATTAATCAGAAATAGAAGTATTTGACAAAAAACAGCAAAAAAGAAGAAACCTAAACAAAGGATTGATGAAGAAAAGATGAGGGGCGAAATTATTGAAATACCTGACAGTAGTGAGGCCAGTGTTAGAACAGTGAACGCAGTTGAAAGGAGCAGGAGTGTCGCGGTACATGGTTTGGTGGATGGGTACGCCCTTGGGGTCGCCGACGAAAGCATTGGGAGGGATGACGCCAGCTTGATGAGGGTTTCCGGCGGAATAGGCATAATACGGAACTCCCACCACCACTTCTTCTTCTCCCTTTTTCGCCATTCGATCCTTGCTTTTTCCCTGTTCGTGATTCCAATCAGAATTGCGGGTACTGGTTTGATCAGTCTCCCTTTCGTGGCTGAGCTGATTTCACCACCGCAAACAAGCGCGTCTTTGACCCTTTTGGCATCGGGTCGCACATGCCTCAATTCAACGACCCTTCCAAGAAACGTTTGTTTGGGGCAAGGGCTTTTTTAACAAAACTTTTCACGCGCATAAAAATTAAAAAGCGAATTACAATGAAGTCTAATAAGAAAAAAATAATTATCAAAAAATTTTAATAATAATCTCAATAACCTATAATAACAAGTTCTATAATAAGAATGACAACTTATGGGACTTATTTTTTTAATTGATTTACTTGTTTGGGATCTACTGTAATTCTCACACAATTAAAGGCCCGTTTGAAGGAAAGAATGGATGATTCGAAAGGAAAGGAAAGGAATGGAATGGAATAAAAGTTTGCACCTGAGGACTTGTTTGATAAATATTGGAGCAAAAAATAGGTTGATAAAAAATTTTATATTTGGTTGGATAAAAACGGGTTGGAAATTTACGCACTTTTACCATATTACCCTCGATAAAAGAATATAATATTATTAAATAAAAATTCTTTTTTACCTTATTGAATAATTATATTATTAAAAAATTCACTAATTCAAAACAAATAAATGAATAAAAATATGCTATATTTTAAATAAATAAACATGAGTATTCAATATAAATATTAAAATTATATAGATATTAAATGAATAAAAATAATTAAATAACAAAATAAAATAAAATAGAGATGTTTGAACATGGAATTAAAATACATCTACAAGTAAAAAGGGAATAAAATATGATTGGGCAATTTATAAATCCTAATAGACATGAATAAAGTCAATTAAAATGTGAATTTTTGGTGGAGATACGTTTCTTAATGTAAATTTAAATGGGCCAAATGATCTATTATTTGAAAAAATTTTAATTTTCTGTTATTTGAAATATTTTTAAGTTTAGTTTCTAATGTAATAGAACCATTTACAAACCTTTTGTATTTTCAAATTTATTTTTAAGACAGTGACCAAATGTCACAAATGTTTTCAGAAAATGGAGTAACTTTATATAATTAAAAACCTGATTAAGTCTACATTTATATCAAATAATCTTTACTTTAAAAGTATTTATAGTTTGTGAGATATTATAATAACTAAAATCAAAGATCAAAGTTAAAATATTTCTGACTTTTATTCACAATTTTGATCATAACTTTATAAATATAAAGAATTTTTGAGTGGGTTTTAATTTTATTAAATTTTATTTAAATAGCATTTCAATGATACGTTATTTGCCCAATTTAGGTTTAGATTTAGATTGATAAAGTTATGTATGATACAATTTAAGTTTTAATATGATAAGTAAAGGAACAAGCAAATTCAAATTTGGTTTTGCTCGTTTCCTTATTGCAACTTAAAGCTTAACTACGAGTGTATTATTCTAAATTGGAATTTGTATCAAGACATTCCAACTTATGCATGATATCATTCAATTTTCACACAAAATTTGAATTTCATTACGTCTTACTTGATCACTGTATTATAATCTGTTTTTGATCTACTAAACAGAGCAACTTTCAATTAGATATAGCTCTTTCAATTTAAATTCAAATTAGGTAAATGACTTATCATTGAAAAGCTCTATAAGTCTAGTTTTTAATACAACAAGATCCATTCAAAAACACTTTATAATTTTAAAGTTATGATTAAAATAGTAAGCAAGGGTTAAAAAAGTTTTGTGCACTAGATTTTGAACTAGATTTGAAAAATCATATCTATTTCATATGAAAACATTTTTGTTGAGGTAAATGTTAAAAAGGCTATTGAGTCTATTTTTATATATAACAAGTTTCACTTTAAAATTATTTACATATAGGCTATGAACACCTAGCAAGTTCTAAATTTGACGATTGAGCTAAAGGGCTTGTGGGTCAAGCTTGGGTGATGTTTTTGCACTTTTATTGATGTACTTCTAGGTGTATATGTTTGCCTCTTGAAGCAGTTGCAGAATGCTTTTTCAACTTGCCCATAGAAGAATTCTTTTTTTGTTTTTGATTAAAGAAATATTTTGTGTATCTACTGAGAATAACGGGCCAATCTTTAGAGTGTGTATTTTGCTTTTAATGAATTTGTGATTTTTTAGGCCTACCTAGAATGTAGATGAATACTTCTAGGACCTAGGTGTAATCCAATCACGTAAACGAAGTCGGATTTTGATATACAGCAAATGCAGAGAAAGAGAGGAGAGTGCATTGTGTTTTCTTGATCATTTAGTTAAGAGCAATCCACTTGGATTTATCCTCAACCATTTTGCAGGTTTTTCTCCACATAGAAAAACTGCTCCCTCCATAATAATTTTGCAAATAAACATCAAATGGGGTATTTTATTAATATCTATCCTGATCTTCCAGTAAATCACAACTGAATCCTGAGCCTCTTGGGCTTTGGCCTAATCCAGCAAGGGTGGATTTTTTTTTTTTAATTCTAACATCTCCTACTCATACTTGGTGGATTAACTATTATGGATTACCCTCTCTTTCTTATTTCATATTAGGTGCTTTTCTGTAGCTGCATAGGCAAGACGTCTTAATTTTAGGCATTCGTGCTAGAAATCTCTTTTACGAGATCAGCATAGACAACCTTCTTTGTGTAGTTTGTTCTCAAATATGCCTTAAATGTCCTAAATTTACTTATATACGCTTTCTTATAGCTAATCTAATCCCTTTCGAGCTAATATAAGACTCAAATTGAGTTCCTTGTTTGCATAGTGTTCATACTTATAAAACAAAAAATCATAAGGGACATGTCTTAGATACTAGCGTAAGTATGTATATTTCAAGAAATCTTTCTTTCACCAATATACCATTTCAATATACACCAACCGCCTTCCTAGCATAATCCCTTAGATCATATCTATCATGATTGTGGGTTGTATATTGAAGTAGCAGACACTGAAGTATATTTTCATGATAATGTCAAAGTCAAAGAACATCAATAAAAGTATTACACCTTCTAGGGACTCACACAGTAATGAAGTAGGGATCTTGTCATTTGCTTCCCATTTGCGGATTTGTTAAGCACATGCGGTATGAGTTGCATGCCATGATGTTACTCTTATGCCATAAGAATGTATATCAACTTGGAATTTATTTTTAGCACCGTACATACTTAAGTTTAGGTACTCTTAGCACCCAAACCTAAATTCTTCATTCTACTCATCACATATGATGTCAATTTGTGAAGAATTTAATGTTTGGTCACAAGCACCATGAATATGGGTGTCCATGATTCAATCTATGTACATGTTCTTATATTGGATCCCATCTTGACCAGCTACATCTACACTTTAGTTGAGGCAACTTTAGTTTGTGGTTCTTCTCTACCATATCAGCATTTATTATTGTTTTACCGGTGAACACAAGTCTCATCTTTGCATACTTTTCTTAAGTGTCAAAGGCAGTTGCTCTTTTGAGAGAGGCAACCTTATCAGCTTATATGATATACTAGACATTGTATACTATTATGCACACACAGAATGGTGATAAAATAATAATTGCTTTAAAACATTATCATGTTACATAAGTTTTGTGATTTTACATTCTTTGCATGCTAAGCATTTTCACTTGTTTCTCATATAATTCTTTTGATATTGGCTTGGTCAAAAGATCAACAACCATACATTTTGTTGATATGTATTACGCAGTGATAATCTTTTGTGCTATATAGTGTCTCACAAAATTGTCTTGCTATGATACTTAGGGTCTTTAGTGTAGATTATGGCTGCGGTATTGTCACATTGCACCAATATTGGATTTGTATTTTTATTTCCAAATTCAAGGTGTTCTATAAACTGCTTAAGCCATATTGCCTCTTGAATTGTTGCAATGCATGCCACGAACTCAACTTCCATTGGATGTAGGGCAATGCATGTCTGCTTCTTGCTACTCCAACATATGGTGCCATTGTTCAGTAAGAAAGTGTAACCAAAGTCGATCTTCTCTCATCACCATCTCCGCCTAAATCAGCATCAAAGTATCTAATTACACGTCGATCTCTTCCTTGATAACACAAAGCATAATTGATGTGCCCATCAAGTATCTTAGAATTCTCTTCACTGCTTTCTAATGTCCTTTACTAGGATTAGCTTGAAATCTACTTACTAATCCAACTGTAAAACAGATATTTGGTTATGCACACATCATCATATACATTAAGCTACCAACAATGCTAGTGTAAGGAACTCTTTGTATTTTCTTCTTGTCTAACTCTGTTTTGGGGCATATGTCAAGACTCAGTGTTACTCCTCTAACCATTGAAGTGTCTTTGGGATTGCAATCTTTCGTATTGAATGGCTTAAGAATTTTCTTGATATAATTCTTACCACATCCTATTAATTTTAACTCGAAAAATAAGGAATATAAAATAGACCATGGGTTAAGCAAGATAGCCAACAGATAAACAGAATAACTTTTGTATTGAAACTGGGACTGGATTATCATTTTTAAAATATCTAGTCAATATTGAATAGAATGGGAATTTAGACCCAAAATTCTAGAAAATTTTCAAAAAATCATGAGAAATAGAATAAAGGGTGCATAATAGCATTTGAGGCTTGAAAGACAAAAATAAGATAAAAATAATTTATTTTGAAATTTTCTGTATTTTCTTAGAATTTTGGCTAATTAAGAGAGAATTGGCCAAATTGAATTATTTAAAATAAATAGGGGCCTTAATAATTCATAAAAAAAATTAGACAAATTATTTGAAAGATTATTATGAATTTTAAAATTGTTTCCAACCTTTAAAGGCACATTTTTAAATTATTTAATGTTGAAAATTATATCGGTAAAGGGCTAATTTTGGGAAAAATTTAATTGAAGGAGCTATGGGGAAAATAAAATCTAAGAAAATTAGAGGAACCTCTTCTCATAAAAATAAGTTATTGGTGCAAGGAAATAAATTTTTACAAATGGTGAATTTAACAGGATCTAAGAAAAATTTAATCGATATCGTGAAATTATACAGTGTAATAGCCATAAGCTTAGTGGGGCCAAATTTTCCCCCATTCTTCTGACCTATATAGCACCGTTTGAGGAGGGTGAGGGCCTAAATGAAATAATATAATTTTTTGAAGGATATAATTGAAAGATTAGAATTATGAATAAAATATGTGGATTTTTACACATGGGAGCTTGTGTGTCTCATGAGGTGGTATCATCATTTAATTTGGTAGACATCTAAGAGGGACAAATGTTGTATTGGAAAGGAAGAAGAGAAAAGATGAAGCCATGTTTCCTAGGGTGAAAATCAAGGGCTAAACAAGTTACTACATGGTAAGTTCAAGACAAGTTCTATACATACTACTTCCTCTCCTCTTAGGGCATTCTTTTCAGCCAGTTTGGAGAGCTTGGGAGCTAAAGTTTCAGCCAAAGGGAAAAAGGGGAGGAGGAAAGAAAGAACAAGGTGAATTCAAGTGATTTCAAGCCACCAATCAAGGTAAAAGCATGACTATCCTATCTAGTGTTTGATTTTCTATGGATTGATGGTTTTAAACTTGGTTTTGGCAGAGTTTGATGTTTTAGAAATCCTAAGGGTTTGTGTTGCATGAATTGTTTTTTTGATGGTTTATGATTGATATTAAGTTGATACATGGATTAAAGGATAGGAAATGGTTGTTTGATAATGACTAAACATTATTGTTTGAAAGATATCAAGTTGTGCACTCTTGGGATACTGTTCAGCCAAGATTATTATGCTATCCTAGGATTTGATTTTTATTATTTTGCTACTTTCAATGGATTTAGAAGATGAATTTGTGTGTGGATATGTGAAAAACATGTGTTTGGAAGCATTGAAATTGAAAAAAAAATTTTGGAACCCCAAGGGACCATTCGGCCAAATTGAATAAGAAGAGAAGGAGTTGGATTTGAATGAGTTTAAGTTTAAATATGGATTCTACGTGAAAAATTGTATAAATAAAACCTATGGGGATTGTATAAAGAATGCTCATGTTAAAACCCTAAATTAAAGGTTAAAAGGGTAGGGTTTTAGAAAGCATTGGGTAATGGAATGGTGTTATTGATTTGGAATGCATTTGTTTTTGTTGTTTGATAGGCAATGTTGTTGAGCAAGTGGGAGCTCAAAATCAACGACAAGAGGCCGTGTGATTCAAGGACATAAGAGGTAGCATTAGAACTTGCAATTTAATGTTATCTTGCTTAGTTGTTACTGTCACATCCCACCAATTTTAACCTTAGGAATGTGAATAATAAATTAGATAGAGAGTCAAGTGGTAAAGTAGACTCAGAGGTGGAACAACTTCTGAGTTGAAATCTGACTCTTGTCTAGACTGATAAATTATCAATCCAAGAAAGGAAAAATGGAAAAATTGAAGAAAAATTTTAGAAAATTCTCAGAAAATAGTAAAAAGATAAATTAGAAGGTTTAGAACCGTATTTGAGGCCTTGGAGGTGGAAATAGCACAAAAATAATTTATTTTAGAATTTCTTGTAAACAGAGGTTTATTCAAATATGATTTTAGATGGGCAGAAATGAATTTTAGCCGATACTGTGAAATCGAGTGAAAAAATGTTTAGAGATGAAAGGTAATACTCCTTCCTTCTTTCTCCAGCCTATTGGACATTATTTTGGGCAAAAAATAAATAGTAAATTCATGGCCCAAATGGTATAGATGATTATGGAATAAAATAATACAAATTAACACATGATTTTATCTAAATCATAATGGCACATTGGATACTTGTACACTCCTAATTTTTTACAGCTTATTAAGGTGGACATATGGCCTCAACACCGCAGATTTTTAAGGAGGCAAAGGAGGCCGAAATTCACTTTATAAATACTCCCTCTTATACCTTTAATTTCGGTTGCTTTAGGCACTTAAAGGGGGAGGTTTTGCTGTGAAAGATTGAGTTTGGAGAGCCAATTTCATGCAAGTTTTAGCTAAAAATTATCAAGAAAGAATTAAGGATCAATCAAGGTATGGTACAACTTTAATTTGACTATGTTTCTAGCTTGTTTCAAGTGAAATTTGGTGACAAAATTTCAAGGTATCATGCTGTCCAATTTTTGAAATAATGAAGAATGATTAGGGAATGATAGAAACCATGATTTAGACCTTGGAATAGCTTGCTTGGTTGATGTTTGGATTGATATTTGGAAAAAACTTCAAGTTCCCTAATTATTGTAATAATTTGGCTAAGCCTGGCTCATGGGGTTAGAAAATTCTTTCAGTTAGGTTTGCTAATTCCAATGAGTTTAGAATATGTTTTTGTGTGGGAATATGTTAAGAGAAAGTGTTTGAAAGCATTGGAATCAAAAATGAAAATTCTAACCCTAATAAGTATACCATTTGGCCAACCTTATTGTAAAAGGGAGGAGTTTGATTTTAATAAAACCAAGTTGATAGTTGGATTCTACATGAAAAATTGTGTAGGAATAACCCTTGAGACTTGTCAAAACAAAAATGGAAATTAAAGTCAAAAAGTCAAAGAAAAGAGGGTTATAGAGTTATCTTGATACCTAATAGTATTTTATGTATTATGGTTGATAATATGACATGTATTTATGCATGGATTGATAGGTATTAAGCAAGAGAACAAGGACCTACACCAAGGAACTAAAGAAGCCAAAAACTTTGAGATAGAAAGAGGTAGCTCAGAATTTACAATTTTATTATTAACTTGCTTAGTTGTTACTGATGAACCTTGTTGTAGGGCTCTCAAAACCATAACTAAGCTAAATGCATTATAGGGCAACTAACCTAGTTGTCGATCTCTTTGAGGAGCCAATTAGAAACTTCTAACCAACTAGGTATTAATAACAAATTAACCAAAGGAAGTGACAGAATTGAATTAACTATTTTATACTAAGAATTGGTAACTATTGTTTATAGTTTTCTAGTTTTGTTATGGAATGGATGTTGAATGTAGTGAATGTCCTTGATAGTTGACTTAGCTATACTTCCTTGTTTCACTTGTCTTAAGTTCAATTGCATCTTACTAAGCCAACACTCTTAGTACCTAATTAAAATTGTTAGCTACCTAGCTGGTTAATCAAAAAAATTATCTCAGGACTTAGCTTATATTGGACTCACAGAGGTTCTTTAGCTCTCAACCAAACCTAGACACCTAGCACATTCAATTGGAAGCTTCAAGAACATAAATAATCAATTACAATAGACAAAAAGACTATAAGGCAATTGATTATCCACTAAAGGTAAATCTAATACAAGTAGTCAGAATCTAGATCAAGCATACCAGCACCAATCCTCAATACATCATCAATTGAACTACAATTAACATACATATAGAGTAGAAACTAAAATTAAACACAATTAAGCTTCCCTTAGGCTCTAGAAACTCAGAGTAGCTTCATCAATCAATAAGGAGTGGATGAATTCAACTGCTTATGACTAGAGAGCAGCTACACCGAACTCCTGGTTCTCTTTTGGCCATTGAACACTGAATTGAAGACAGAGATAGATTGGATTATGAGAGGGAAGAAGAATACTTGGTGGAAATTGATGAAATATGGTTAGAAACGATGTGCAATGGTGGATGAGACTAGGGAAGGGTTGAGAGGATGAAGGAATCGAGATCTAGATAAAAAGAAACTGAAAATGGGATCTCCTCTTGGCCGAGCACGCGCGAACTGATATTTAAATGTAAATTTTAGTCCTTTCACTACGGCGAGCCCAAAACGATGTCGTTTATATTAGTGAACTGTGTTCCTCATTTAGGCAGTTTTGCTGTGGCGAAGGCAAAAGTGCCCCACAGTGCTTGAGACAGAATGGTGCTGATATTGATAAAACTACTTGCAATGCACACTAACCAAGGGATCAAAAGCACACAAATATAAAATCATACAAAACATACAAAAACACATATAAAATCTCACAATTCCATTCACTAACTCTCATGCACAATGAATGCTAATTATACCAAAAATATACAATCATGATTGACAAAAGCCTATGTTTAAGACTAGAAATATATGTAAATAATGGGACTTATCAATTACATAATATGATTCCTTGGATATATACCATGTTGTATTTGAAATTATTTGATGGTGATAATAGGTTGGTTGGATGCATTGTATGCCTTGGCAATATGCATTAACATGTTGATTTTCAAGGGATTGGAATAATATTTGCATGGTATAAAAGTGAATAAATATTTATGAACTTGTTTGTAATTTACCTTGCTTGTTTGACATTATTATTGTAATTCCTTTGCTACTGAGATTTCTATGAAATCTTATTTCTCTCTATATTTAAACAACACCACAGGATCCTCAAGTGGTATGATCAAGGGCAAGGATGTGGTGTCCTCATAAAGGGGTGATATTATTGAATTATGTTGGACTTATGTGGAAACTTTGTAATAATTGTGAATTATTATTTTGATGACCTTTGAGAATTGTAAACTATATTAAATGACTTACTATATTCTATGAGATGTGGTTAAATTGTATTTGAATGGCTTTGGTTTTATTTTGGCAAGTTTTGCCAAAAAAAAATGTAAAAGTTGACTTATTTAAGGATAAAGTTTGACCATGCAAAATTTTAAGCAAATGATGGGATTTGGGTCTAAAACTTAATAGTCTAATAGATCATATTTTTAGCTTTAAAATGAGTGGTATGTCATAAAATTTGGAGTTGTATACAAAAAGTTATGCCTTTCCAAAGTTGAGCATAAATTCTAGAAAATTGAAAAAATTACCAAATGAAAAGTACATCTTGGCATCGAAACTGGGCACACATGAGCTGGATTCATACTCTAAATGTTTTTTCCCCTTAAAATGATCATTGTAACTTCAAGTAGGACTTAGAACCATATCATTTTGATTTTTCTGAAATTAGTTATGATTTTTCAAAATTTAGATAAATTAAGGTTATAATGAATAGTAATCTAAGGAATTATGTTTAAAAATTCAAATTTTCCAACTCGATGACTTGAGAAATGGTTTCAAATGCTCCCACTTGATATAAAATTGGGTAATAAAGTAAAGTGTTGTAGTTGCTATGCATAAACTCTTGTTTGTATGCTATGTTATGGATGAATTTGATAGAAGATAATATGCTTGATTTAGTGTATTATATGCCTTGGCTATATGCATAGTTGATTTAATTTTTGGAATAGTTTATTGCTTTCTTTCATGGCATGAAAATTGATTGATACTTTGTGAAGTTACATATAACATACCTTGCTTGATTGACATTATAATTGTAGTTCCTTACTACTAAGATTTTCATAAAATCTCACTGTTCTCTGTGTCCAAGATAACACCATTAAGGGCTACATGTGTTCATGGGGAAGGCAAGGAGGTTATCACATCTTAAGGAATGATTTAATGACATTTTATGAACTTTATGTTACAATGCTGTAATAATTATGAGACGATGAATGGTTGACTATTTGAGACTTGTAACCTATGTGAACATGCTTGTTGTATGCCGTGATTATGGTTCAAATACGTTTGAGTTGCTAAAATTGAGTTATGGCAAGTTAAGCACCTAAGGGATGAAAGTTGACCTACAATAAGCTAAAGTTTGACCAAACGACATTTTGAGCAAATGAAAGAATTTGGTTATGAAATTTGGTAGATTAATAGATCTCATTTTTATCTTTAAAAGTGCTAATTCATAAAAATTAGAATTTTGTTCAAAAAGTTATGCCTTTCCAAAGTTTGACATAAATTTTGAAAAAAAATAAAAAACTGACTAAATGAATAGTGCACTTTGACGTGGGAATTAGCACACATGATCTGATATCATAACTTGGAAGTATTTTTCCTTTAAAGATCTCATTGAAAGCTTCAAGTAGAACTTGAAACTATATCATTTTGATTTTTTCTACAATTAGTTATGATTTTTTAAAGTTGGGCCAAATTTAGGGTTATAATGAATAGTAAGATGAGAAAAGGAATTTAAAAATTCAAAATTTTCTAACTTAAGAGCTCATTAAATGGTTCTAATCGCCTTCATTTGACATAAATTTGGGTGATAAATTAAGGTGTTATAATTCTCTTGGAAAATTTAACCCTGATAATAGGATTAAAAAATTAAGTTAAAGGCCAATAGGAAAAGTAGATTGGCTAACGAAGCCAGGCATAACATAAAATCCAGATAGGATTTGGACTAATATTTTTGAAATTATTGATCCAAGAAGGGCAAAATGGAAAAATTTGAGAAAAATTCTAAAAAATTCACAAAAATTAGAAAAATAATGAATTAGAGGTTTTGGAACCTTGTTCGAGGCCCTGGAGGTAAAAATAGCTTGAAAATAACTTAATACAAAATTGTCTGAAAACAAAAGTTTTTAGGGAAAAATAGTAAAAATTGAGTGCAAATAATTATTTAAATATGTAAAGGCCTCAATAATTTTAGAAAAATATGAAAAAGTTATTTAAGGATTTATTTGAGTTTATAAAATTAATTTCAAGCCTGGAAGTACAGGAAATTAATTTTAGAATATTTATTACCAAAATCTTACCGGTAAAGCTTGATTTCAGAGAAAATTCAAAATAAATAATTAGAGGTTGAGATAAATTTCAAAATTTTTTAGAGGGCTATTCTATATTAAAAAAGGATTTTTTATCGAGAGAAAGAAATTTTTAGAGGCCCAGAACTATTTTTGAAAACAGTAATCGAAACAGTGAGTTTTGGTTAGAAATTGATATTTGTGATTGGGCTACCCTACTTCTTCCTTTCTAATAAGTTTTCGGCTTCATATTGGGCCAACAAAGCCCATAAATTTTATGCAGCCCACACTTCCTCTTACCGAAGAGTTCAAGCCCAATTTAAGCACAAAATCCAAAAGAAAAATCAAGAAGAAGGAACACTTGGCTTGATATGAAAGTTGAGGCATATGAAGAGGAACACATGGCCCCTTATGTGGCAGAAAACAACGCCTTAATAGCCCCTAAACACAAGAAATTTAGCCAAAAATAGGAAAAATAGGGGAAATTTTGTCCACTTGAAAATTCAACCTTAAATAGCACCTAAAACCCTCCAAATCAAAGGAAAATTATCAAGCTTCAAGCAAGGATCCATAAAGTTATGTCTAAGCTTGATTTTGATTAGATTTAAGGGTTGTTTTGATTGAAATTTCATGACAAATCCTAAGGTGTTATGCTGCCTAGTTTTGGTCACATTGAAGAAGCATTACGGAAGGATCAAAACTATGAATATGGGCTTGGAATAGCATGTTTAATTTATATTTGGATTGAGTTTTGGAAGAAACCAATGTTAGGGTTTCTAAACATCGTATTCAGTCACTATGGAATCTAAATGTTAGAGATTATTTTAATGTGATTTGATGATCCTAATGAGTTTAAAAGGGTTTTTTTATGTGTAAGAAAACACCAAGAAAAAGTGTTTAAAATCATTGGAATCAAAAATAAAAATTTTGGAACCTAAAGTCACCCTATTCGGCCAACTCAACTTGAAGGGAAAAGAGTGTGATTTTGTTAAATCTAATTTGATATTTGGATTCTACATAAAAAATTATGTAGGAATGACCTAAGAGATTGATTAAAACAAAGAGAAAATAATTATGTTAAAAATCAAGGAAAAAGGAGTTTAATTGAGTTTAATGTTGAGCATTAGTGTTTATGTTTGGATTGTTAGTAGATTGAAATATGTTTATACTTGGATTGATAAGAATTTTGAAAAAAATAAAAAAGGAGCACAAACTTTCCAAAGAGGCCGAATTGAATACTTGAGTAAGAGGTAGCATTGAACTTATAAATTGAATGCTTTCTTGCTAGTTTAAATGTGTTTGTGTTATTTGATTGATGTTATCATGATGTGATTGAGAAATTATATGATTATGCATGGAACTCTATGTTGGATATGCCTTGGCAATATGTTATGAGGAATAGTATAATGGCTTGATTGAGTATTCTCTTTCCATGACAAATGACATGCACATGAAATGTTGCATGATAATGTTATTTTTATGTTAACATAGCATATTTTTACATAGCATGATTTGGATGATAACTATGACTCATTGCTACTGAAATTTTTATGAAATATCATTCCTTTATGTTCAAATCTTCACCAACTAGGGGTTGGACCAAGCAAAGACAAAGGAAAGGAGATCATTTTGGGAGATAATTAGTTGTTATGCCTCTTGGAACAATGTTTGTAATTATTATGAATTGCTATGAATTATTGTAAATTATATGGGATTAATATGTTCATCATTAAAGTTGATATACATGTGATTATATCACCAAAAAATCATATTTTGGCATGGATTATGTGATTGAAATGGTCATATGAAATGAAAAAGAGAAGAATAACCAAGAATCACATAAAAGGGGATAAAAATTGACCTTTTAAGGATAAAGTTTGACCACACGAAATTCTATGCAAATGAATGAGAATTTGGCTAAGATTGGCAAGCTTATAAATCATATTTTTAGCTTTAAAACAAGTGGTAATTCATTAAATTTAAAGTTTTGTACAAAGAGTTATGTCCTTTCCAAGTTGGGCGTAAATTTTGGAAAATAAAAAAATAATCATATGAATAGTATTACTTTACGTGAAATCTGGACTGATTGAGGAAGTCTAGATACCAATGAGTATTTTTCTTGTAAAGATCATATTAAAATCTTTAAGTAGAACTTATAACTACTTCATTTCAATTTTTCTAGAATTAGTTATGATTTTTTAAAGTTTAGCCTTTATTAGAGTTACAATGAATAGTAACATGAATTTATGAAATTTCAAAGTTCAAAATTTTTCAATTTAAGGCCATAAGAAATGGATTTAAATGATTCCAATTAAGATAAAATGAGATCTAAAAATAAAGTGTGACAAATATTATATCATCTATATATAAGGATAATATCATAAAATTTACTTCAAACCTTTTTATGTAGACACAGTGGCCTTCTTCAATCATTTTGAACTCATGTGAGGTTATGGCTTTATGAAACTGCAAATACCACTATCTAGATTATTGCTTTTGTCACATCTCAATTTTGAGGCCTAGGATCCCTGAAAGTAGTCTAAAGAAGGCAGGCTACTAAGCCCTTTTGAACAGAAGTCTCAAAGATGAGAAAGAAAGTCAAAGTAGTTTTAGGGACTAAATTGCAAAGTAAAAGTTTTCAGGGACTCAAGTATAATCAAGGCTAGGCTCCAGTAAAGTCTCAAGGGCCCAGAAAGAGAAAAGAGTGTAGAAACAGGCCAAGGGCTAAGATAGAAATCTCAAGGAGATGGTTATATGAAGTTAAATCCAAGCAAGGATTAAACTGTAAATCCATAAAGTTACGGCCAACAGGGTTAAAAATAGAAAGTATGTAGAAAATTTCAAGAAAACCCCAGAAAATAGAAAATAATATTTTAAGACTCTTTTGTGAAGAGAAATGACAAAAATACCCCTGAGGGTGCTTAAATGGAATTTATGAATTATGGCTGGTAAAAGGTATATCGTTTGAGGTAATTATTTAAAATAGTAAGAGACCTTAAAAATATATGTAAAAATAAGGTTAAATGGTTGAAAGATTGTACTAATTTATAAAATTAGTCCCACAACCAAAAGGATAAAAACCTAATGTTGGCATCAATTTCTTATTATGGAGTAATAAAAGAGATATGGGAGGTTAGCTATACAAGTTTAAAGTTCCTATCTTCAAATGTAAGTGGGTTAATAGTAATACTGTGCAAGTAGATGAAGAATTTAGATTTATTTCGGTTGATCTTGAGAAGGTTGGATATAGAGATGAGCCATTTATTTTAGCAAGTCAAGTGTTTTATGTCACCGATCTAGCAAAGAAAAAATTATCTATTGCGTTCCAAGGTAAGGAGCAAGGAGTTGGTGGAGATGACAGTGACTCAGAGTTCAATCTTGACGAAAGCCCAAGTTTTACAGCTACTCAACCTAAAGCAGTTGAATTAGATTTGGTAGATAATAACTATGCTGTTAGGGATGATCATTGTGGAGGAATTTAGGAGGATAATTATTGTAAGGCCCAAATAAATTATTTGATGTTTCTTATTAAATTTATTTGATATTTATCATTTATTTGTAATGTTATGTTTTTTGTTGAATTTACTTGATATTTTTTATTCATATATTTATTGGTTGTTCTTTGAACAGGAAATAAACGGATCCAGTCAATAGGGTTCTGGCAATGACAGCTCCTTTACTAGCAAGAAAAGGGGTAGAGAGCTAGCCTATACGAAGAAGTTGGCTTTGTGTGATGAGACCACATAGCCCACGAGGATTATAGTACAGTTTGATGATGATTTGAAGGTTGTAGGTCCTGAAAGGATTCAGTTTAATAGTTATGTGGATTATCTCGTACACAGTAAGATTGGGATTAACATTCCTAATTGGAGGATGATAAACAAAAGAGTGACGAACACAATTTGGGAGGATATTTTGGTACATTACGAATTCTTTTCTCTATTAGTTTTAATTATAATTGATTATTTACTTCTAACTCTATTGTATTGTATTATAGCTCACATTTGATATTCCCATAGCAAAGGAGATGAAACACCATGTGTTAAAGCAACTTGATGAATGGTAGAGAGATTTTAAATCTATTTTTACAAGGGAGTATCTCTGTGAAAAAAGAAAGGGCGAGTATCCTAAGGATTGATACTCCTTTATTAGTGATGAGGCATGGGAGAGGTTTGTGAAGTAACGGGAAGACCCTGTATTTTTGGTTTAGTTTCTTCAAACTGAATTATTAATGTTATTAATGAATTTATATTTTATTTAACTAGACTAGTTTTGTTGAATTTATTTCATTATCATAGGCGCTGAATAGACAAGAAATTTATTTAAAAAACAGAGGAGAATACAACAACCTTCTCATCTGTTTCTTTAAAATAGACAAGAAACTTAAGCTAAACACATGAGAACTTCTCATCTGTTTAAGCAAAACAGACGAGAAGCTATGATCTTCTCATCTGTTTGGATTAAATAGACAAAAAGCTAGCCACCTTCTCATCTTTTTTCATAAAAACAGACATGAAGATGGCTCTATTTTTTTAAAAAATTTACCCTACCAGCTGTCGCGAAACTCTTATTTCTGTTCTACCAGCCGCATGCGAACTCTGAAACTCTCCCTGTCATGTCCGTCTTCTACCAGTCGCGAATCTTTGAAACTCTCCCTCTCATCTCTGTAACTTTCATGTGCAGTTCTCAAGGTTGTGAAGTCCACACAGTGAATGAAGCTCAATGCCATCTTTCTGCATACCATGAGCAGAGAGGCTCCACACAGTGAATGTAGCTCCACACTATGAAGATAGCAATGTAGTTCAAATGCAGCAGCAAGCTCACCGTCCTCCTCTGTCCGGGCCATGATACACCAAGTTGAAGGCAAGCCAGAAGAGTCTCTGCAATGAAGGTAAGTTCAAGAGCAATGTTCCTCTTTTAGTTCTTTTATACGTATAAGTTAGTTTAATGTGTCATGGGTTTGTGTAAGTTGAGGAATTTGAGTTAGTATGTAAGGTTGCTGTTTAAATTTTTATTGAAGAATTGTGTTTAGGTAGTTTTAAATTTGTATACATTTATTGGGTAGCAAATTCAAAGATTTCAAGCCTTGTTAAACTTGTTAGAAAATTAATGTATACAAGGTGTTTGTCAAAATGTCTAAGAGAGATTGCATTTAGATAGTTTCCTATATGTATTGAATTTGAATGAAGGATTAGGTATACATTAAATTACTAATGAAAAAATTGCATTTAGATAGGTTTAAATTTGCTTACATTGATTGGATAATGGATTTGAAGATTGAAATCCTTGTTAACTAACTTGTTTGAAAATTAATACATAAAAGGTGTTTGTCAAGATGTCTAAAAGAGAATTTTCCTATATGCAATGAGTTAGAATGTTGATTACATTCAAGTGGAAGCTTTAACATTGTTTATTAATTGGATAATGGATTTGAAGATTGAAAAAATTGTTATGCATTAATTAGTTGCCAATAGAAGGTTTGTTCTCATAATCTTTGGATTTTTGTTATATTAAACTCTCCACTACTTGTAAAACTAATTTTTATGTCTTTTGAAATTTTAGAAATTGGCATGATGATATAGTTATTATGAGCATGAGATGTTTTATGTTGTAATTGGAATGAATTGGATTCAAATTGATATTATTAGTTTTGAATTTGCTTATTGTTTATTGGGACTATGCTGAATAGAATTAAATTGTTCAAAATTCCTTAGGTGGTAACAGAATGGATCATAGTTGGATGAGCACTGAGAACAAGTGATGAATATGAGAATGGAGCATAATGTTTTATTGAATTTGCTAAAAAGAATGCTCCTAGCAAAAATGGAATGTATTTTTGCCTTTGTGTCAAGTGTTTAAATGAGAGTTGATTAAGTATTGATGATATTAGGGATCACCTGTTTTGTGATGGTATAAATCTTCAATGTACAAGATGGATATGGTATGGTGAAGTATAAACAAATTTAGTGCTCAAAGAAGAGAAGTTACGTATGACGTAAATGATGGAATGAGAGATATAATTTGTGACATAGGGGCATAGTTTTTTGTACTTTCACATGCAAATGATAGCTAGCAAAGTGATGTAAAGATGCCTTTATATCCTGGGTGATCGAAGTATACACGGTTGATAGCCGTGTTGAAATTGTTCAATTTGAAAGCAAATAATAGGTGGACTGACAAAAGTTTCACAGAGTTGCTTTAATTAATCAGTGATATGCTTCCAACTAATAATGTGTTCTTCCAAATCTTGTGCATAAGGCAAAAAAAAAATCTTGTCTCAGATGGGTATGGGTTATGAAAAAATATACATTTGTCCTAATTGTCACATATAGTAAGCTGGTAATTAGGAGTAAGAATATTTCTCAGCAATTAAGGGCGAAAGATAGAAGGAAATATTCCTAAATTTATTTTAGTGTCAGGGTAAAGGAATAACTTCCAAGAATTATGATCAAGCTTCCATAATTTTGAAAAATATGTTAGGAATTCCTAATAATTATAGAATAATTATAAAAATTAGAGAAATGCCCCTTGGACACTATTAATTTTTGAAGGAAGAATATTGATGAGAAATGATTATTATGAATTTATTTAGGAAAAGTTTGGTTAATTAAGAAAAATTGGTCAAAATTAATTATGAAAAAAATATTCTCAAGCCTTAGAAAGTTAAGAAAAAATAAGAACAATGTGCCTTAAAAATTATATGATAGGGTATAAATAGTATTACAAAGGAATTTAAAAGGGAATTAGGCCAATATTGCATTTTATTTGAAAAAATTTCAAATAAATATTTGGAAGGAAAATAAAATTTTGAGAAAATTTTCATGATATCCTAAGGAACTATAAGAGATTATGGGATTAAAAGAACCCCTTAAATATTCAAGATATTCCCTAATCCTTATGACAAGTAGAAAAGTCCTTATAAAGAGGAAATTGGTTTTCCGATTTATAATTAGTAGAAATTTGAGATGGCAACAAAAGAGGGTATTTTGGGAAGAGAAAAATGAGAAGAATGGATTATGGATCTGACAAAAAATAATTACCGAGACTAAAGCACTGTAATTATAGAAAAAGAATTAAACCCAGAGCAAAAGTGTACTGATAAAGAGTCTTGCACTTTAAATGGCCCACAATTTGCCAAGTGTCAAGCTACCAATAGAGAGGATTTAAAGATGCCAAGTGTCAAGCAACCAATGGAGAGGATCTTGACTTTTGAAATTGATTTTCGTTTAGGATTAAGTTAATAAGAGAGAGATTACAAGAATGCTTAGGCTAATGACACCTTGCATGGCATTTATGATAGTGGTTGGGATATTTTGCCTATTAGTAGAACACTTCCCCTCCCTTTTCAAGACTACATTTTGGCTAAGTGAGGGAAGATTTTTCTAAACCATTTCTTGAAATCCAAGCAAGGAGAAAGCTACAACCTTTGGTCATATAAACTTAGATCTAAGGTTAGTAAGTGGTTTTATGTTATTTCTTGCTTGTTTTTCTTGAGTTTGATGGTTGAAAAATCTGTTTCTCCCTCCTGTTGGTGCTGGCTAAAATGATCATTGGTTAAGGGAAGGAGGTTTTAAGGTTAAACCTAGTTAAATCACTTTGATTTATGGTTGTTTCAAGTGGTTTTGAGTTGTTGTTTGAAAGATTTCATGGTTGGTTAACAAGGGATGCTGTTCGGCCAAAGTGAAAACTATAAACTAGGATGAGTTTTTTTTTTTTTATAGTTTTGATGCTTTTATTGTGTTTCAAATGGAAAATGATGTAGGGTAAACATAAAGAATAAGCATTGGAAGCATTAGAATTAAAGTTGTGATTTTTAGAAATCTAGACCCCCTATTGTCACACCTTACTATCGGATCCACTTAGGGTTTAATTAAAACCATTTTAGACCATATTGGATGGTCTTGGGCACAAAAATCCATGAAAACACTGATTTTCAGAATTTTACTGTTCATCGGGTAAAAATCCAGTTTTCTGGCCCAACTTCAAAAATTCATAACTTAATCTAGAAAAATCAAAATGGAGTGGTTCAAAATTATATAAAAAAGCTCTTTGAATGCTCTTTCAAAGAAAAATAATCTTATGAACTAATTCCATTTGAAAAAGTGTTAGGTTTTTGTGAAATTCACCTCTGTCTATTTGGCAAAAATCCTTTTTCCAGACTCTAAATCTTAAGTTTGAAAAATCATCAAAACTCTTGTAGTTAGCCAATTTTAACATACTGCCTATCAATTTGAAGCTTAGTGAACTTTAAGCATATCAAATTTCGTGTGGAAATTCATTTGGTAACTTAATAAAACATTGCTCTAAACTAACATTCTGCTTAGAGATTACAGCACCAACCATTGATACTTATACATAACCAAATGTCCACGAATTTTTATGTTGTGACACCATAATTTAGCCTCCAATCTGCAACTTGCACTTGGGAGTTTTAGGCCCTAAAATGTTAGATTATATTTGGGGGATGAGATTTTAAGAAATCCCACTAGCAAGATCAATCAACCAAAACATTAACATGCATCAATTACAAGCATTCCAACCTTTTGCTATTAATAGGGAACTACTTTACCTCATACATATAGCACTCTAACAGGCAATAGCCAAGGCACATAAAGCAAGGAGTATAGCTACACATCATCATCATCATCATCATTTAGTTCAACCACATGATAGCACATGAAATTGCATAGCAATCAATGCAACACTCAACATTAAGGTTAATTAAATCTTACTACCTTAATCCAATGCTCTTTGATTTTCTTGTTCTTCTTTCTTGCTTCCACAAATGCCAAACCCTAGTATGGCAATCCACAAAAAGGGCAGCAAGAATCATCAACCATTCCACATAAGAATCAATAACATAACTCAAATAACTCCTAAATCCCTTAAAGCTTCCATCTTTGTTCTTGAATTTTTAGAATTGGTTTCCATAAACCCTAAAAATTCCCTCTTGACTCATTCCTACATGATTTTTCATGTAGATTCCAAATATCTACTTGGATTTAACAAAATAAATTTCCTTCTTTTAGTTTTAGCTTGACCGAACCACTATGGTTCACTTTCCAAAAATTACAACTTTGATTCTATGGCTTCCAACACTTGTTCTTTAGGTTTACCCTATACTATTTTTCATTTTGAACACAATGGAAGCCTCAAAACTTTGAAAAACAAATCCTAGGGTTCAGATCTTTCTTTGGCCGAAATGAACTTTAAGAGAGATATCAAAGAAAATACTTTAAAAACAACCTACAACCACTTGTAACCACTAGGATCTATCATGCTTTGAAGTGTTTTAGCAAGATTGAACCATAAAAATTCCTCCTCTACAATATATATGTTTTGGCTAGCATCAAAAGAGAAGGTAAACTATGATTTTTAACCATACAACTCAAGGAATCAAAGCAAGGAACATCTAAGAACAACTTACCAAGCTTGAATCTTAGTTGGATGATCAAAGTTGCTCCCTTTCTCTTGATTTCTTCATCAATTTCTCTCTCTTTTCCCTCTCTTCTTGCCTTGGCCAAAATACTAACTAGATTTAGGGGGAGGAAGAACTCATTAATGTGCAAAAAATATCCCACCAACCATCATTAATGATTTGCCACGTGTCATTAGCCTACTTAATCTTAATCCTCTCTCTTAATTAACTTAAATCATAATGTAATTTAATTCTAAAGTCAAGATCCTCTCCATTGGTAGCTTGACACTTGGAAAGCTTTAATTACCATCCATTGAAGGCTTGACAAGTGGCAATTTATGGGCCAAGCAAAGTGCAAGACTCTGATTAACACTTTATCAGTGCACTTTTATTTCGGGTTTAACTTCTTTTCTATAACTATAGTGCTCTAGCCTCTGTAATTATTTTTGTTAGATCCATAAATTATTTTTCTCATTTTTATCTTCCCAAATTGCCCTCTTTGTCTCAAATTTAATTTCCCAATAATTAAATAAAAGTAAAACTAATTTCCTTCTCTTTAGTGATTTCTCCACTTTTCAGAGAAATTGGAAAAAATCTTGGATACTTGAGGGTCTTCTTTTAATTTCATAATCTCTTATAATTCCTTGGGATATCATAGGAATTTTCTTGGGATTTTATCCTCCTTAAAAATATTTATTTGGAATTTTCCAAATAAAGGACCTTAAACTAGCTTAAATTGCCCTTAAATTCCTTTGTAATTTCTCTAAGGGCAATTTGTTCATAAAACTAATTTTATAATCCCATATAATTCTCAAGGAATTTTGTCCTTATTTTTTTCTTAATTTTCTGAGGATTGGAAATATTTTTCCATAATTATTCTTGACCAATTTTCCTTAATTAGTCAAACTTTTCATAATTGGCTTGGAAAACTATAATGATTATTTTCCATCAAAATTCTTCTATTTCTCCTTGTCACTTTCGACCCTTAATTATTCAGGAATATTTCTTATTCCTAATTATCATAGTACTGGATGTGACATTTCTCTGCCTCTAAATAAATTTCGTCCTCGAAATTTAAGGCGTATCTTATTGGAAAGGTTCAGGATACTTTTCCCTTATCTCAGTTTCCATCTCCCTCGTAGCTTTTTCCAGTGTAAGACCTTTCCAGACAACCTCGACTAGTGGAAACTACTTGTTTCTCAGCTGTTCAACTTTTTGATCAATGATTTGCTCTAGTCTGATCTTAAAAGACGACTTGTCTTGGAGCATAATGTCATCATAGCTTATGGCATGTGTCGGGTCTAGACGGTACTTTTTTTTTCATTAGGAGACATGGAAGACATCATCATGAATTTGACTTAAATTCGGGGGAAGGGTCACTTATAATCTACTGGTCCAGCCTTGGCCAAAATTTGAAATGGTCCACTGTAGTTTGAACTTAACTTCTTAATCTTTAGGGATCGACTGACTTCCGTTGTTAGTTACACTTTAATCACCAACCTCAATCTTGAACGGTCTCCTTTAATGCCTGAGTAGCTCTTTTGTCTACTTTGAGCTGTCAGAGGTCTTTGTTGAATAACTTTAATCTATTGGGAAGTTTGGTCCACAAAATTAGGACCATACTTACTTCTTTCATCGAACTCTATCCAGCACAAGGGAGATCTACACTTCCTCCCACAGAGTGCTTCATATGACGTCATTCAAAATACTTGCATGCAAACTGTCATCTTAAGCGAATTCAGCTAACGGTAAGTACATATCCTAGTTACCGCCGAAATCAAGCACATGTGTGTGTAGCATATCTTCTAACATCCATATCATTCTTTGTGTCTGCCCATCCATCTCAGGATGGTAGGCTATACTGAAGTTGAGAGTAGTGTCCATTTCTTTCATAAGGACCTCCAAAACTTCAAGTAAATCTCAGGTCTTGGTCTGAAACCATACTGCTTAGGATACTCAGTAGCCAAACAGCTTCCTTAACTTTCATCTTCCATTATTTGCTAGACTTAGTGCATTCTTGCCAAAATGGCTAACATTTTTGGCTTTTGCACCCTCTTTCATTACTTCCCAGAGGTTACCTATCACTGGGTTACTCTTGCCTAGGCACACTTAACTGAACAGTACTGACAGGAAATTGAGGCACTGATTTTGATAGGCTCAACCCTAGTACTTTACTGTCTTAGACCCCTTTCCTGATCTATCTTTAGTCGAGTCTTTCTGCTTACATTCTTGTCTCTCGCCTTATCTTAAGGATTTATCCATCAATACTCCGTCTGTCTCTGTATCGTATGGAGTTCTTCCTGTATTTAGAGCTAGGCTGAATGTCTCTTTTTCAGGTTTTATGGCTCTAACTCCTCTAACTTTGGCTTTCCTCTATTAATCGGAAGGAAATTGAATCCAGCCTAATTAATGATAAGGTTTTCTGGAAGAAAGTCGTGGGTACTCTCTCGTTATCGGTTTTCTACTGCAGGAGGTTTCCATATCCTTAACTCATCCCTGGTCCTTATCTTCCCAAAGTGGTGCCATACTCTTAAGATCTCTGGGAGACTTTTGACCATAGGACTAAGTATAGTCACCTCCTCTCAGTTAGTCACTTAATTGATAATTCCCCAAAAATGTTCTAAGAACCAATACCATTCTCTTAGACTTCATGTCAATTCCCTAAGCTACCTATTTGTCTCTTTAGGTGCCTAAGCCAATTTGTCTTAGGAGTTCTCTTATTCCTCCAGCTGCTCTTATCGTTTCTTACTATTTTAGAACGTCACAGAGAGAGGAATTTGCAACTTCTCTTTCCTCTACTTTCCTTCTCAGTAAGAGCGTACTCTAACATGCATAATGCCTGGCATTTCAAATGCAAGGAGTGCAAGCTCTTATTGGTTGCTATGTCCATGGCGTGCTAACTAGACATCTCAGGCCTAAAAAGGGAGCTTCTCTTTCTGTTCGCAGTTGTTTTCAGAAGTCATAGGGAGAGGTCTTTGACGTTCTTCCTCTTTCTACTTGCTCTAGTACTCTGCTAAGCTTAGATACATCTAAGCCTAGCTTCATTCTTGGCTAGTCATACTTCTATTGGGTAAGGTCAATTCTACTTCCCTTTCCTGCTCAGATAGGGTACCTTGCTCCATCTTGAGCAATGTAAGTTTTAATCTGGAGGGCCAATTCTCACTCTCTCTAGGAAAACTCCTAGCCAAGACCTTATCCCTTAAAAAGGGTGCCTCTCAACCTAAACCCTAAGCAACTGAGTAACTTTTAACATTAAGGGGAACATGCCAACCTCTAAGCTAGTTCCCTGCATAGCTATCTGTCTCGTCCTCTTCTTCTTGATCCTTAAGACATTTCACTAGGGCTCTCTATCTTGACTTCACTATATTAAAGTTCCTATTCATCTATTCTAGGACTTGAGATAGCTACTCTACCATGGTGCCCTAGCCCTAACGAGGCTGTAAGAGTTTATCTAGCTGAGGTTGCCACTTACACCTTCTTAATGGTATAAAGACTCAACCCCTAACTGTCTCGTTCAACTCCTTATCATTACTCTTCTTCTTAAGGGGGAATCTGATAATTCTAATTAGTGGCTACCTCTCTCTTTCTAACTTCTACTAATCTCACTCTCTGTGACCTCTAAAAGTTGTTGTGTCTCGTTGAGGTACCACCTCAACGTCTGAGAGTTATTGTGTTTGTTCATCGTGACCAGAATCCTTGTTTACAGCGACGAAAGTTACCCCATCTTCTAGTAATCACTTTCGTATTTGTTCATCGCCACTAACTCTCTTAGTTTATTATGACAAAACACACTTTTTTCTTAACCTTTGCTTGTCTTACGTAGCTTCATTCATCATACCATTGCCTGTCTAGGCATTCGTTATGAAGTTTAACTTAACCTCCAGATTTAATCCATTTCTCTTGGGGGTAGGATCAAGGTTTTGTCCTTGCCGTTATGGGAAGACTACCAATTCAATCTAATTACCCCCATCAACTTCATGGAAGGCATACATATCAAGTCTAAGGCAATATAATAGTGCTCATAACCAAGCTGAGTCTTCTAAAACAATTTACGAGACAAGAAAATGACTAGCACCTGAATCAAACATTGCAATCATGGGGTAGTTATTAATAATGATCATGCCTTAGATCATTTCCAAAGACCTCCGAGTTTCTTTCCCTGTGATGGAAAATACTCGTCCTCAGGTGCGC
The DNA here is from genome assembly GCF_004799145.2 of Neltuma alba. Classification (NCBI taxonomy): domain Eukaryota; kingdom Viridiplantae; phylum Streptophyta; class Magnoliopsida; order Fabales; family Fabaceae; genus Neltuma; species Neltuma alba. Next base: position 57,680 of record NW_021632091.1, on the reverse strand, counting down.
AGCCTTGCCTTTTCTGTACTCTACGGACATTCTCTTAAGAAGTGTCCAGGTTTATTGCAAGTATAACAGACATTCTGTCTGGCCATGTATGGTCTGTTACCGTGATTCTTACCACCGGTGGGCATTCTTTGCCATTGGAGGGCTTGCCTCCCTTCTTGCTTTTTCGCTTGTCCTATAGTCTCTTCCTCTTCTGTTCGTATCAGAAGAGGTGCTACCCTGATCTCCCTTCTCTAACTTGGGAGTAGGCATCAAATGATGGTTCAAGCTGTTCGCCGTAATTCGGCAGGCCTCGACTGCCTTGTTAAAGTGTTCGAATTGCCTGGGAACAATCATCTCCCTTAAGGATTGCTTTATTTCTCAGACCATCTTTTGGTCATCTACCTTTCATCATCTCAGTAACGCAGGTAACTGAAGTAGTGGGAAAGACATCTAAACTTGGCTAAGTACCCATAAAATGACTCATTATCTCTCTACTTCAGGGTTAGGAATTTCACTTCCCTTTCATCCCTGACTGGCCTCAAAAAATATTTCTCATAGAATTGCTCCAGGAATACTTCCCATGTCACCCTTGTGTTCCGAGCATCCAAAAGAATCTTGATATTCTTCCTACTAATGATCAGTGTCCTTTTCTAGCTAGTAAATAGCCATTTGGGCTTTTCACTTAGTCGAACAGTCCAGAACTTTGAAAATCATGATCCAGTCCTCTGCTGCTTGGATGTCAATCATTCCATCGAAGGATGTTGGATTGTGTTTGCAAAAGCGAGTTATCCACTACTGGATGTTGTCGGAGTCTACTGCTGGCATTGCCGATCTAGGCAATTGTTCTGTGGTTTGCGCTGCTAAGGTTTCTTCCTCTGGCTGCCTCCTGTAGAGGTTAGCCACTACCACCGCTACTGCTGCTAATATTACGGTGTCTTTTTCTTGTTCCTGCCTAGCTTGTGTTGCCCTCAACCCTTTAATAACCTTTTATTACAGTTTTAAGTGATCAGAATTAAACGTAGCAGATCAGGAGGGACCTTTACGTCGCGTCCTGAGGGTCTCTCTGGCAGAGCGTTTCATTAGTTCTAACTAATACACCAACTAAACGAATAGCATATCTGAGAAACAAGAAATAAACATCATGCTTGGATTTTATCTGACAACATATGCATTCATAATACATCATTCAAGCATCAATCATCAGTCACAGTGATGTAGTTCAACATACATAGCCATTTTAGGAACATACAAAGCAATCAAGCATACTAGACTAACCTACTACGGTTAGCTGTAACAATATAAGTCCTACGTCAGTGCTATAAAAGTCCAACTGACAACCCAAAATGGGAAATAGTGAAACTCTCAAGGTTCAGGGTCTATTAACTCAACATCAGATCCCAATGTCCAATCTGAATGACAAAACTCATTCTACTATCAGCATATGAACGGGAGCATATCCGTCGTCATCAAGATCCAGTCTTCAACATCTAACTCAAGAAAATGTATTCCTTACGAAGATCTCGAGGGCATCCATGAGATCATTGAAGCTAGCACTATTCATGAGACTACAAATGTCTCTCACACCATTTTTCCAAAGCTGGGTTGAGGGAGTACTCTAAACAATGCTGATATCTAGTCCATCATCTCTAGGGTAGCATCTTCCCTAGTCACATAATAGTAGAGCCTTCGGATATCCTCTAGATATCTCAGGTACACATGGGCATTCTGATTCTCGTCGGGCTTAATGTACCAGCCCCTCTCCCTAAAATCCCTGGCTAGGTCCTCTATGGTGTGAAATTCATTCATAATTGGAAGTAGTTTGACTTTACTAGGTCCAGCTCTATCATCATCAGATATTTTAATGACCTCAATCCTCTAAGGATCATTGGAAGCAACTGTGGCTATGTCAGGCAGAGGGTTACTCTCCCATAAAGTATCATAGTAGAAATCTGCTACAAGGCTATAGTCCTCATCCTCATCGAACCATCGAGGGAAAGGTTCTCCAGGTCTCCTCTGGTTAATTGAACCCTCTGAGTCACTATTGTAGCCACAACAAGTCATTCTACTCTGTCCTACATTATAATAGTCGAACCATCCAATAATTAGACAGTAGTATTCTTCTTCAACAATATGTCAATTTTCCTTTTAACTGACATATTAACTAAGCAGAGCATCCTATCCTATGCCAGAACCTCTGCTCTGATACCAAAAATGTCACACCTTACTATCAGATCCACTTAGGATTTAATTAAAACCATTTTAGACCACATTGGATGGTCTTGGGCACAAAAATCCATGAAAAACGCTAATTTTCGGATTTTTACTGTTCATCGGGCAAAAATCCAGTTTTCTGGCCCAACTTCAAAAATTCATAACTTAATCTAGAAAAATCAAAATAGAGTGGTTAAAAATTATATAAAAATATATTTGAATGATATTTCAAGGAAAAATAATCTTATGACAATTCCATTTGAAAAAGTGTTAGGTTTTTGTGAAATTCACCTCTGTCCATTTGGCAAAAATCCTTTTTCCAGATTCTGAATCTTAAGTTTGAAAAAATCACTAAAACTCGTGTAGTTGGCCAATTTTAACGTGCTTGCTATCAATTTGAAGCTCAAGATGTGAAATTTAAGCATACCAAATTTCATGTTGAAATTCATTTGGTAATTTAATAAAACGTGGCTCTAAACTAACATCCTGCTTAGAGATTATAGCACCAACCATTGATACTTATACATAACCAAATGTCCACGAATTTTTATGTTGTGACACCATAATTTACCCTCCAATCTGAAGCTTGCACTTGGGAGTTTTAGGCCCTAAAATGTTAGATTATATTTAGGGGATGAGATTTTAAGAAATCCCAGTGGCAAGATCAATCAACCAAAACATTAACATGCATCAATTACAAGCATTCCAACCTTTTGCTATTAATAGGGAACTGCTTTACCTCATACATATAGCACTCTAACATACAATAGCCAAGGCACATAAAGCAAGGAGTATAGCTACACAATCATCATCATCATCATCATTTAGTTCAACCACATAATAGGACATGAAATTGCATAGCAATCAATGCAACACTCAACATTAAGGTTAATTAAATCTTACTACCTTAATCCAATGCTCTTTGATTTTCTTGTTCTTCTTTCTTGCTTCCACAAATGCCAAACCCTAACATGGCAATCCACAAAAAGGGCAGCAAGAATCATCAACCATTCCACATAAGAATCAATAACATAACTCAAGTAACTCTTAAACCCCTTAAAGCTTCCATCTTTGTTCTAGAATTTTTAGAGTTGGTTTCCATAAACCCTAAAAATTTCCTCTTGACTCATTCCTACATGATTTTTCATGTAGATTCCAAATATCTACTTGGATTTAACAAAATAAATTTCCTTCTTTCAGTTTCAGCTTGACCGAACCACTATGGTTCACTTTCCAAAAATTACAACTTTGATTCTATGGCTTCCAACACTTGTTCTTTAGGTTTACCCTACACTATTTTCCATTTTGAACACAATGGAAGCCTCAAAACTTTGAAAAAAAAATCCTAGGGTTCAGATCTTGCTTTGGCCAAAATGAACTTTAAGAGAGATATCAAAGAAAATACTTCAAAAACAACCTACAACCACTTGTAACCACAAGGATCTATCATACTTTGAAGTGTTTTTCGCAAGATTGAACCATAAAACTTCCTCCTCTACAATATATATGTTTCGGCTAGCATCAAAAGAGAAGGGAAACTATGATTTTCAACCATACAACTCAAGCAATCAAAGCAAGGAACATCTTAGAACGACTTACCAAGCTTGAATCTTAGTTGGATGATCAAAGTTGCTCCCTTTCTCTTGATTTCTTCATCAAGCTCTCTCTCTTTTTGTCACATCCAGTAATATGGCATTTAGAAATAGGGATATTCCTAAACAATTAAGGGTCAAAATTGACAAGGAGAAATAGAAGAATTTTGGTAGAAAATAATTATTATAATTTTCCAAGCCAATTATGAAAAGTTTGACTAATTAAGGAAAATTAGTCAAGAATAATTATGGAAAAATATTTCCAAACCTTAGAAAATTAAGAGAAAATAAGGACAATGTTTCTTGAGAATTATATGGGATTATAAAATTAGTTTTATGACCAAATTGCCCTTAGAGAAATTACAAAGGAATTTAAGGGCGATTTAAGCTAGTTTAAGGTCCTTTATTTGGAAAATTCCAAATAAATATTTTAAAGGAGGATAAATCCCAAGAAAATTCCTATGATATCCCAAGAAATTATAAGAGATTATGAAATTAAAAGAAGACCCTCAAGTATCCAAGATTTTTTTCCATTTCCTTTGAAAAGAGGAAAAATCACTAAAGAGAAGGAAAATAGTTTTCCTTTTTATTTAATTATTGGGAAATTAAATTTGAGACAAAGAGGGAAATTTAGGAAGATAAAAATGAGGAGAATAATTTATGGATATGACAAAAATAATTACAGAGGCCAAAGCACTGTAATTATAGAAAAGAAGTTAAATCCGGAGTCAAAATGCACCGATAAAGCAAGACTAGAGTCTTGCAGTTCAAATAGTTCACATTTAACCATGTGTCAAGCCCCTAATAGAGAGGATTTAAAGCTTTCCAAGTGTCAAGCCTCAAGTGGAGGGGAGTTTGACTTTTGGCTAATTATATTATGATTTAAGTTAATTAAGAGAGAGGATTAAGATTAGGTAAGCATATGACACATGGCATATCATTAATGTTGGTTGGTGGGATATTTTTGTGAACATTAATGAGCTCTTCCTCCCCCTAAATCAGATCACAATTCATCCAAGGCAAGAAGAGAGGGAAAAAGAGAGAGCTTGAAGGGAAATCAAGAGGAAAGCAAGCTACTTTGATATTCCAACTAAGATTCAAGCTTGGTAAGTTGTTCTAAGATGTTCCTTACCTTGTTTTATTCATTTGTATGGTTGAAAATCATAGTTTCCCTTCTCTTTTGATGCTGGCCGAAACATATATATTGTAGAGGAGGAAGTTTTATGGTTCAATCTTGCTAGAACACTTCAAAGCATGATAGATCCTAGTGGTTACAAGTGGTTGTAGGTTGTTTTTGAAGTGTTTTCTTTGATATCTCTCTTAAAGTTGATTTCGACCAAAGTAAGATCTGAACCCTAGGATTTGTTTTTCAAAGTTTTGAGGCTTCCATTGTGTTCAAAATGGAAAATAGTGTAGGGTAAACCTAAAGAATAAGTGTTGGAAGCCATAGAATCAAAGTTGCAATTTTTGGATTTTTAACCCAAATGGTTTGGTCAAGCTGAAAATGAAAGAAGGAAATTTATTTTGTTAAACACAAGTAGATATTTGGAATATACATGAAAAATCATGTAGGAATGAGTCAAGAGGGAATTTTTAGGATTTATGGAAACTAACTCTAAAAATTCAAGAACAAAGATGGAAGCTTTAAGGGGTTTAGGAGTTACTTGAGTTATGTTATTGATTCTTATGTGGAATGGTTGATGATTCTTGCTGCCCTTTTTGTGGATTGCCATACTAGGGTTTGGCATTTGTGGAAGCAAGAAAGAAGAACAAGAAAATCAAAGAGCATTGGATTAAGGTAGTAAGATTTAATTAACCTTAATGTTGACTGTTGCATTGATTGCTATGCAATTTCATGTGCTATCATGTGGTTGAACTAAATGATGATGATGATGATGATGATGATTGTGTAGCTATACTCCTTACTTTATGTGCCTTAGCTATTGCATGTTAAAGTGCTACATCTATGAGGTAAAGTAGTTCCCTATTAATAGCAAAAGGTTGGAATGCTTGTAATTGATGCATGTTAATGTTTTGGTTGATTGATCTTGCTACTGGGTTTCTTAAAATCTCATCACCCAAATGTAATCTAACATTTTAGGGCCTGAAACTCCCAAGAGCAAGCTGTAGATTGGAGGCTAAATTATGGTGTCACACCATAAAAATTCATGGACATTTGGTTATGTATAAGTATCTATGGTTGGTGCTGTAATCCCTAAGCAGGAAGTCAGTTTAGAGCCACGTTTTATTAAGTTACTGAATGAATCTCTGCATGAAATTTAGTATGCTTAGAGCTGACGTCATGAGCTTCAAATTGATAGGTAGCATGCTAAAAGTGGCCAACTACACAATTTTTAATGATTTTTCAAAGTTAAGGTTCAGAATCTGGGAAAAGGATTTTCGCCAAATGGACAGAGGTGAATTTCACAAAAACCTGACGCTTTTTCCAATGGAATTGGTTCATAAGATTATTTTTCCTTGAATAAGCATCCAATAGATTTTTATAGAATTTTGAACCACTCTATTTTGATTTTTCTAGATTAAGTTATGAATTTTTGAAGTTAGCCCAGAACACTAGATTTTTACCTGATGAACAGTAAAAATATGAAAATTAGTGTTTTTTTTATGAATTTTTGAGCCAAAGACCATCTAATGTGGTCTAAAATGGTTTTAATTAAACCTTAAATGGATCCGATAGTAAGGTGTGACACTTTTCCCTCTCTTCTTGCCTTGGCCGAAATACTAACCAGATTTAGAAGGAGGAAGAGCTCATTAATGTGCACAAAATATCCCACCAACCATCATTAATGATTTGCCAAGTGTCATAAGCCTACTTAATCTTAATCCTCTCTCTTAATTAACTTAAACCACAATATAATTTAATTTCAAAATCAAGATCCTCTCCATTGGTAGCTTGACACTTGAAAAGCTTTAATTACCATCCATTGAAGGCTTGACAAGTGGCAACTTATGGGCCAAGCAAAGTGCAAGACTCTTATTAACACTTTATCGGTGTACTTTTACTCCGGGTTTAACTTCTTTTCTATAATTACAATGCTCTGGCCTCTGTAATTATTTTCTTTCATATCAATAAATTATTCTCCTCCTTTTTATCTTCCCAAATTGCCCTCTTTGTCTCAAATTTAATTTCCCAATAATTAAATAAAAGTAAAACTAATTTCCTTCTCTTTAGTATTTTTTCCACTTTTCAGAGAAATTGGGAAAAATCTTGGATACTTGAGGGTCTTCTTTTAATTTCATAATCTCTTATAATTTCTTGGGATATCATAGGAATTTTCTTGGGATTTTATCCTCCTTAAAAATATTTATTTGGAATTTTCCAAATAAAGGACCTTAAACTAGCTTAAATTGCCCTTAAATTCCTTTGTAATTTCTCTAAGGGCAATTTGTTCATAAAACCAATTTTATAATCCCATATAATTCTTAAGGAAAATTGTCCTTATTTTTTTCTTAATTTTCTAAGGCTTGGAAATATTTTTCCATAATTATTCTTGACCAATTTTCCTTAATTAGTCAAAATTTTCATTATTGGCTTGGAAAACTATAATGATTATTTCCACCAAAATTCTTCTATTTCTCCTTGTCACTTGTGACCCGTAATTATTCAGGAATATTTCTTATTCCTAATTATCATAGTACTAGATGTGACACCTATTCGGCCAACTAAGGTTCTTAGGGAAGAAAGTTTCTTTTCATAAATCCAAGTTCATATTTGGATTCTACATGAAAAACTACATAAAATTGACTTAAGAAAGGAATTTTTAGGTTCAAGAAACCAAAGCTCTAAAATTTAAAGAATAAAGGATTGAGGGGTTAATTGAGTTTTGCCATTGTTTCTTGTTGGTTTGGATTATAATACGGCTGCCCCTTTTTATGCAATATGATGTTTAGGGTTTGATATTTATGGAGGAGAGGAAGAAGAGCAAGGAAACAAGGAGCTTTTGAAGCAAGGTAGCAAGATTTAATTAACTACTAATGTTGACATTGCATTGTTTATTATTGCATGGATACTTGCTATTATGTGGGTAAACTATAATGATTGTGATATGGCTGCTCCTTGCATTTTATTGTCTTGGCTTTTGTATGTTTGAGATTGCCTAATTATAAGAGAATTAGTTCTTTAATGGTAGCTAATTTTGATATGCATAATGATGATTCATGCCTGATGTTATAGTTGATTATTCTTGCTATTAGGATTTCTTTGAAATCTCATTCCTTCCAAATGTAATCTAACGTTCTAGGGGCTGAGTCATCCAAGAAGAAGCTGCAAATTCAAGGTGAATGTGGTGTTGAACCATGGCAAACAATCATCTTTTAGTTATGTATAAGTATGTATGCTTAGCTGCTATAACCCTAAGTAGACCATTGACTTGGAGCTGTGGTTTGACTGCATCACCAAACGAATTTAATCATGAAATATAGATCACATCTTGACTTCAAATCAATAGTTAGCATGTTAAAAATAGACATCGTATAATTTATGGTGATTTTTCAAAGTTAAGGTTTGAAATTTGGGAAAAAGGTTTTTACCAAAGTAACTATAGTAACTTCCCAAAAAATCTGGCACTGATTTAAAAGAAATTTGTTAACAAGATTAATTTTCCCTAAAGAGCATTCAAAGAGCTCTCTATAGAACTTGGAAGCACTCTATTTTGATTTTTCTAAAATAAGTTATGAATTTTTAAAGTTGGACAGAAAATCTGGATTTTTACCAAATGAATGGTAATTTTACAAAAATAAGCTTCAAGTTGCTTATTTTTGAGTTTAAGGCCATCCAATGTGGTTAATATTAGTTCTAAGTAGACCCTAAGGTATCCTAAACGTAAGGTGTAACACTAATGACTGTATGTTATACAAAGAAGAGTATGTTGGTCTAAGTGAGTGTCCAAAATGTAAAACTTCACAATATAAAGTGAAGAAGAACATGGGTTATGCTGGTAACTATGATAGTTATGGGATAAGTAAAAGGCAACCTTTGAATGTGTTGTGGTATCTTTTGATAATACCACGATTTAAGCATTCATTTGCTAATACAACAGAAGCAAAGAAGTTAAGATGATATCTTGCTGAGAGAATATTAGATGGAAAATATCTTCGGCACTCTGATAATTCTCTTTAATGGTCGAAAATAGATGAAATGTTTCCAGAATTTGGGGTTGAACTAAGAAATCTTTGCCTTGGCTTTGTACAAATAGAATCAACCCTTATTGTACTCTCAATAGCACACATAGTGCATGGACAATACTCTTGGTGATTTACAACCTACCTCCCTGGTTATGTATGAAGCACAAGTACATGATGTTTTCTATGATGATTTCAGGACCAAAACAACCAAGAAACAATATCGATCTCTATTTGGCACCTTTAATTGAAGACTTGAAGATGTTGTAGGAAGAAGGTGTGGATGTGTTTGATGCATACAAGCAGGAGTCCTTTAAGTTGCATGCAATGATCTTTACAACAATAAATAACTTTCCTACATATGGAAATCTATCAGGGTACAGTGTGAAGGGGAATAAAACATGTCCTATATGTGTAGTAGACACAAACTTTCATCAACTTGAGCATGGAAGAAAGATAGTTTACCTCAGTCAAAGGAGGTTTCTTGATCAGTTTCACCTATATTGGACATCGCAAAAGGTTTTTAATGGCTCACCAGAGCATAGCATGCCTCCAAAGGCATTTAACTGGAGAGGAAGTTTAACAACAAGTAGAAAGAATCAATGTCGTTTTCAATAAGAATAAAAAAAACTGCAAGTAAGAAGAACATATAGAAGAAGATGTCTATTTTCTTTGATCTTTTATATTGGCACAGTCTTGATGTAAGACACAACATTTGTTAGACCTTACTTCTAGGATACCTTAGAGTTCATTTTGAACCATTTCTAGCCATATTGGATGGTCTTAAACTCAAAATTTCCAATTTGGACATTACTTTTTGTAAAATTACTATTCACTTGGTAAGTTCTAGATTTTCTATTCTAACTTCAAAAATTCATAACTTAATCTACAAAAATCAAAATGGAGTAGTTTAAAATTCTATAGAAAGCTCTTTGAATGCACTTTCAAGGAAAAATAATCTTGTGAGCCAATTATTTTTCAGTTAATGCCAGAATTTTTGGAAATTTACTATTGTTACTTTGGTAAAAATCCTTTTTTCAGATTTTGAACCTTAAATTTGAAAAATCACCAAAAATCGCATAGTTATCCAATTTTAACATAATACCTATTGATTAAGCACAAATTGTCTATATTATTTGATGGCATTTTCTAGGTTTTTGTTACATTTTTTGGCTCATTTTGATGATAGTTGTGCTTAATTGAGATTGAGAGTCTTTGTTTTGAGTTAGTGTCATTTGAGGGTAAAATTGTCATATTTATTCATTAATTACATTCAATTTATTTTTATGACAATCGATACATCAAATCATTACTTTCCATTTTAGGATATTCAAGAGGTAGAGCCAATAGTAAAGACCAAGAAAGTGCAGCACACAAGAGCAACAACATCAACACTGCCACACTTCGCCACAGCCAACTCATGCCTTCGGCGTAGCGAAGTCAGGATTATCACTAGAAGACCACTCGGGGAAGGTTCACTGTGTTCACAAGCTGACTTCACTGTGGTGAAGACACATTATCAAGCAGAATACCTCTCGGGAATTGTTTGTTGTGACGAAGCCATACTTTAGCTGTGGCGAACTCTTCAAATCAGCAACTCATACCCGAACCATTTTCATAAATTTTACTTACTCACTCGTGCAAACAGACCTAGTACACCTCACTACCAGTTAGGAAACCCTGTTTTAGGGTAAGCGACAGGATTCACTGGATAGACAGCCCTCATTTTTGTCCTCTCTCATTCCTCTCTCATCTAACCCTAATTTCTTCCACCTCCACTGTCAAACCTTCACCACGGGTAGCTCATATTCATTCCTAGTTGTGAAGCTTTAGAGTTCTATGCGTGGCTCGGCGTTTTCCTTCCTCTTGAAGGTGTAGCAATGATTGGAGTTCAATGAGCTAAGAAGGGGAGTAGTTTAATCCTTAGTTCAACTACGAATTTATGAATTCCTAGATCTAAGGTTTGTAATTTATAGTTGAGCTACTTGATTATAGTTGTAATCTGTTTTGGATATTCATTTTGTGTAATGGATTGGTTAATGTAGAACTTTGAGCTTAAATATATGTTGTTTCATATATATCTACTTGTGATCTTTTGATTCTCTCTATCCTTACACGGTTGTGTTTGCTATTGACTTGATTCTAATTGCATTTGACCTGTTGCATTGTCCAATCCCTTTACACACACTAAGAGCACTTTATAGGATCTTAAGAAATAGAGTTTCATTGATTAAGATCCTAGATTTAAAGAGTACTTTAAGGTTTATCATTTTAAAGCTTAGTGATTTCTACTCCCACATCAATTAATTTTGAACTATGACAACTAGAGCAGACTTTCAAGAGGATTCTTCATTGTTTAATCACCTGCTTTTCAACATTTTGTTTTTCATATCCCTAAAATACAAAAATATTTTTACCATTCAGTTTAATTCACTTAATGTTTTCAAAAACCTAAACCCTTTTTTTCCTATTTAGTTTGTAGTGCATGGTATTTAAGTTAGCTTAGATCTATTTCCTCAGGCTCCAATTAAGTGAAATGACCCGGGTTTGCATCCTATAGTGCAATCCTTGGATAAAATTTTGATTTAACCTCCAAGGGCTAAGAAAAGGTTACAAAATCAAATGGCGTCGTTGCCAGGAAGCTATGAAATTGGTTCTCTAGGTTAGCCTGTGTCATTTTTACTACTAATTAAGGTTAAGAGCCTTTTTAGATTGCATTTTAGGTAGTTTAGGTTCATACTTGTTAATAATATAGGTTTTCATTTTGCATAGCATCAAAATTTTTGGAAATACAAACAAAGATACTGATTTTCTTCAGTTTTCACACTTTACACTTTGCATATGCTTCGTTCAAAATCTTATTCCTGCTGTTTGTGGACTTTCGCCACAGCCAACTCTCAATTTCACCATGGTAAACTAGCAGAAATTTTTAAGGATCCCTCTCGGGACACTTTTGCTATGATTAACTTGTGGTTTCGCCACGGCCAACCTGTATTCTCCAAACCACTTTCAGCCTCAGGACGGTTTCACTATGGAATACTTTTGCTTTTGCCACTGCAAATTTTTCCGGATAATTTTGAAAAGTAAATTTGTTTGTCGTTCTTTCTATGCATATATACTTATACTCGCCTATACACTTGCATCCATCACATTTCATACTTTTATCTGACTTTGTATACTACAAGTCAATTTTGTTTGCTCTTTTCCCTGTTGACTTTCATCTTGCATGCCATAAAAAACCAAACTTGTGCCCTTTAATCCTAAAATTAAGAGGAGAATTAGAGAGATAAGAAGAGAAAAGAGAGTTAAAGGTACAAGTGAACTAGTGGTTAAGCAAGAAAATATTTCTATGGAATCTAGCTTATCCAGTAGTGAGAATGAGCCTATTGAAGAAGAGATTATGATTGATATACCACCTAACCCACCCAATCCTAATCCTAATGCCAACCAATTGAGAAACGGTGGCAATGGAGGTGATAGGGAACATGAGAGAGTGGGAGAAAATAATGGCCACCCTAGGAGGAGAACAATTAGGGAAGCCATAACTTCTGACATCAATTTTAATCCATTCACTACTGCATGTCCAAATTTTAAAGTTAATTTTGAAATCAAAGGTTTTTTGATTAACTTACTTGCAAAATTTCATGGCTTGACAGGAGAAGATCTATATCTCCATCTGCAATCCCTTGCTATGGTTTGTCAAAGCATAAAGCCTATAGGAGTATCTCTAGGTTTGGTTCTATGGAAGGTTTTTCATTTATCATTGTAAGGAAAAGCTCGAGAATGGTATATGAGCCTTCCAAGGTATATAACAGATGTATATCACAATTAGGGGAACTTAAGGAAAGCATTTTTTAAGAAATACTTTCCGGCTTCTCAGACTTTTATCAATGAGAAAGGAGATCTATTCAGCTAATTAAGTAAGATTACAACTAATCCCTTTATGATTATTAGAATAGATTCTAGGATCTACTTTCAAGATGTCTACACTATCAGATTCCTGATAAACAACTGGTCCAGTACTTCTACAACGGGTTAATAAACCAAGAAAAGGGTATGTTGGATGCTGTATCATGAGGATCTTTGATTGACTCAACTACCAAAGAAGCTTGGGATCTGATCAAGAAAATGGCTTTGAATCATCAGCAATATAGTGTAAGAGACACTAGAAGGGTACATGAGCTGGGAGCTTCTACAGTTTACAATAGAAGAATGGACACTTTGGAGTCGAAGGTTGATTCTCTGGAAAGCAAAGTGACCTCTCAACTATCCATCATCACTACGGAGTTGAAGAATATGAGTGTGCATTGACTACCACCCCCTATGGATATTACTACTCCTAGTTGTGAGACTTGTAGTTTGGTGATGCACATTTCTAGTGTCTGTCTAAGCTAGTATTAAGAGGTGTTTACGGTCTACCAGCATCATCCAAATCAGAAGTGGGACCCCTATTTAAATACCTACAATGAGGGAGGGAAAGCAAACCCTCAACTTGGTTGGAGAAACGAAGAGAGTAAACCTCCAAACATATTTCAGAAAGGTGGATGGTCCATCCTAAAACTAGTTCCAAAACCAATAGCAGGCCTTAACTATTCCACCTAAGGAAGACAAAAATCAACTCTTGCATAACATGATGGCATTAATGAAAGAAAAAAGGACTTCAAATGGCAATCAGTTCAACTCCTTAGCTTTTCTGATCCACAAAACTCCTCTAAGAATGATGCCTGATTTAGTGTTCTAGAAAAGAGGATGGAGCAATAGGAGACAAAAGCTGAGAACATCAATTCTTATGTCACTCAGCTATCTAACAACATGAGTGAGTAACAAGCTATGAGTAGTGGCTCTATTCCTTCCAATACTATTATAAACCCTAAGGGTTTGAATGCTATCACTCTTTGAAGTGGGAAGCAAGTAATTTAGTGAAAAGGAGGAAGAGACAGTTGATAAGGAGATTGAGCGTGATGAGCTACCACCATCACTTAAAAGGGTTAAGAACTCAGAGAGCTCTAAGGAGATAAGATTACTGTGGAAGCAGTCCACCACAAAGCATGATAGCAAGGGGAATACAAAGAAATCTGAACCAAGCAATCATGGAGCCTTAAGCAACAAGGGCAAGGAGGTAAATATCAATAAACTCCCTTTTCCTCATTCCTACTTGAAAAATGTGAAAATGGCTAATGAAAGGCAAGATAATGAGTTACTTGAGACTTTTAGGAAAGTTGAAGTGAGTATACCTTTGCTTGGCCTGACTAAAAAGATTCCTAAGTATACCAAAGTTTTAAAAGAGCTGTGCACACAGAAGAGGAAATTTGAACCTAATAAAAGAGTTCAGTTACCCTCTAATGTGTCTGCCTTGTTCAAACCCCAAATTCCTATAAAATGCCAATACCCTGGATCATCCACTATCCCTTTTACTATAGGAAAAATCACTATAGGGGGAGCCTTGTTAGATCTAGGGGCAGCCATTAATGTCATGCCTAAATCCATTTACACTTTACTAGGAGTCAAGACTCTTAAGTCTACTACTTGTTAGATTTAAGGTTTTGATGATAACAAGTCAAGTATGTTCTGGTTTAACATGTTGATCAATTACTTGATCGATCAAAAGATGATCAATCAAGTGTCAGATAAAATGTCTCTATGTGCCTGAAAGTTGGTACTAAGTTTGATCGATAAATTGATAAATAGTTCAAGTTTTATGTGTTGATCAATCAATTAATTGATCATTATTAACACTGTTTGGTATAGAAGTCTGTAGAAAATTAGTGATCACTTGATCGATAATTAGATGATCAAACAACTGACAGATAAAGAGACATAATTCTGGTAAGTGTTTATCGATCGCATGATCAATAAATAAGTTATCAATGAGAAGACAGATAAATGGTAAAGCTCTTCAACTTAAGTTATATTCTGTTTCATTCACCATTTATTAATCACTTTATCGATCAGAGATTTATCGACAACCTGATCGAACATTGCTTAATAACTCACTGGATTTTTGGTATGTTTTTGTTCAAGATTGTTGTCTGGTTTCTTAATTGATCACTTGATCGATCTGTGATTTATTGATCAAATGATCGATCATCACTATCTTACTGCACCTACTTTTTTAAGTTATGTTTTTGATCACCTGATCAATCATTTAATTTTGGATGAAATGATTGATCATCCAAACTTCTGAATATTTTGTTGTCACATAACGTGATTGATCAAGCTTTATCCCTAGTTTTTTTAACTAAGCTTTTCAAACAATATTTTATCGATCACTTGATTGATCAATCCTTAATTGATCAATTATTCGAACATTATACAATTTGCGTTTTCATAATAAAATACTTTTCTTGACTTTTTATTGATCAGTTTTCCTACCATTTATTCATTGATAAAGTATTTGATCAATGGTCTTTAGAAAACCATTACACTCTTACTTAGCTTTATCGATAACTTGATCGATCAAGCAATTTTCAATCAATATACAAGTTCATTTCATAACAAGCTTTTCACGATGATTTCAAAATCTCTTGTATTTTTATCTTTAAGCTTATCTCAGCCTTCATGTTAATCTTAATTCTCTATTTTATGGGATTCAAAGCCATAGGTGATCTTAAATTTTTCCTACTCAATCTTTGAAAAGCCACTCTTTTCATTTATCGATCACTTGATAGATCAATGGTTAATCCATAACTTGATTGATAAATATAGTTATCTATTTCAAATTCTTTTACTTTGTTCAATCAATAAATTAATTGATCAACTAGTTATCGATCATGACTTCGATCAAGGATGTCCAGTTCATGTTTAATGCATCTGGTGATTGATTGATTCCCTTTCCAACTGCCACATGAATGTTTATTATTATCACTTGATTAGTTATCTTCATAAGTTTCATTCTGAAGGAAAAACTTATTAGTTTCAAGTATTGTTACAGAATACGAGCTCAACAGATATTCAACGGATATTTAGTCGCCCTTAACCTACCGTGTTAGAAACATTAATGGCGAATACCGTTGTGTCACCCCTTACTTTTATACACTTTAGTTAGACTAATCCTGGTAACCCATCACTTTCCTGGATAAGGATTTCACTCATACTGGACTTTGCTTGAACCAATACACTTTTTATACCTTTGTATTATACCTTTGTCAAAACTTTTACCAGAGCCTCCATTATGTTTAAACAATTGCCAGAACTTTTGCTCTGATACTAAAAATATCACACCTTACTTTTATATACTTTAGCGCATTATACAAAAGTATTCAGAACCACATTTGTTGGCCTTAAGGTTAGAAAATCAAGTTTTAACGTTTGATTTGTACAGTCACGGTTCATAGCACATTCCAGAATTTAGGGGCCAACTTTGAAAAATCATAACTAATTCTAGAAAAATCAAAACAGAGTGGTTCTAATTTTCACATAAAGCTTTTTCAATTCTCTACAAGGAAAAAATAACAATATGGACTTAAACCTTGCCAATTCATACAGTTTATTCATCAAAGATTACCATTTATTTCGTCAAAATAGTGTTTTTCAGAAGTCCTACCTCAACTTTGAACAGCCATAACTCTTAGCATGCACATGCATTTCACATGACCTACCACTTGTTTTAAAGCTCAAGATATGCTCTAAAAACTCACCAAATTTCATGAAAAAATTCATTCATTTGCTTTGTCACATCATTGGCACCAATTCGTGGCTCATTTAGGGACTCTCTAACTCCCTAACTTAATTCAACATTTTCAAATAAATTCATTTCTTGCATTTCCCATCTTGTCATTGCATATACTTTTTCATACATAATCTCATGCAATCTTACATACAATAAACATTTTAAACATCATCAAATATACATGACATGATTATAACATCAACTAATATAATAGTTACATAACATAGCATGTTATGGAAACATAAGACATGCTTGGTTTCTTCCCTTTATCTTACACTTCCACTTCTTGATTTTTCCTTCAAGCTTGTAGTACCTATTAGGAGTTGTTAAGGGAGGGTGAGATTCGAGAGAATCTCAACAGCAAACACTATCTATAAGCATGCAAGACATAATGCAAATGCATGACATGTTATCATAATATTAACATATGGATGCCATAAAAAGTAAGCCAAACATCACATGCTTTCATAACATATTGCCAAGGCATAACATAACATAAGTTTGCACTTAACTTTGCAAACATTTCATTACGGCTTAGTCACTTATGGCATCACAAGCATACCATGCGAGCATACATATCAAGCACACAATATAGTTAAGTTCACTACCTTTTAACTTAGCATTCCTCTTGCTTTTCCTTTGATTCCCTTGTCTTTTCCAACCCTATGGATTTTTGGACAACACCATTAAATATCCTCTTAGATGTTCCAAGGTCCTAAACATATCAATACATTATGCAAAACAATTATTAGAATCAAGTCATCAACTTATCTCTACTTGATTCTTTCTTGAACATACTTGAACTCCAACTTTTGAGTTTCAATTCCAACCTTCCTAAAATTATTTCCACATGAAATTCCCACATAATGTTGTATGTAGAATCCATTTCCAAGCTCAAAACAATCAAAATCCAATTCTAACGATTCAAAATAGTCAAGGCCGAACAAAATCACAAATTAAGGGAAAATTGGATTTCTTGCAAAATCAACACAGAACCACTTGATTCTTGTTGTTTCCAAGCCTTTAAACATGTTTCTAACATCTATTTCATCTTTTTCTAACCTTACCAATTTCGTGCATCACCTTGGCTTAGGGTTTAACCATCCAAAAATCCAATGAAACCAGCCATCAAGCTTACAAAGAGCAAGGGAAGTGGAAACTAGATCAAAATCCATAAACATACCTTGATTTGAGACATGGATTGGCATGGGATGCTTTGCTTTTTCCCTTCTCCTTCTCCTCCCTTTCTGTTCAGTTTTCTCTCCCGTTCCCCCATGAATGGCTGAAACATTGCAAGCATAAGGGGTATGGATATTTATAAAGGATTTGGACAAATCCTAGCCTTTGATTCCAAGTTAATCCTAGCCATTGATCTTTGTTTCTTCTCCAAGAAATTTGCCACATGTGCTGCCTTCGCTCTTTCTTCTTAATCAGCATTTTCCTACCCATAATAGCTCAAGAGTTTTGGTCAAAATGGCAAGGAAAAATGGCCACGCATTTCAACCTTCTTTCATAAGCCATTTAAGATATTTTCATGGTTTTGTGGCCAAAATTGTTCCACCACATTAAGCATGTGATCTGACCTTGGGGAGCACGGTTTTGCTGACTAAAATGGGCTAAGTAAATGTCCAAATTTAGTTGGGAAGTAATGGAATTAATTGGGTTCAATCCCAACCACAATCCTTTACCCGATTTACTCCTTTAGGCCTCTATTAGGAAAAATAGCTCGAGTCCTCTAAAAATTGATTTCTTTACATCAAAGATCCACATTTAATCTAAAAGTAAGATTTGGAAAGTTTGGGAATTTTTCATAACCTCTGACTATTTATTTCACATTTTCTCTGAAATAGGCTTTCACGATAGAATTTCAAAAGTAAATTCCTCATAAATTATTTTCTTCATTTTCAATGCTTGGAAATAATTTTATAAATTCACATATATTCTCAATGAATTTATTCATATTTTTCCTTGAATTATTGAGGCTCTTATATAATTAAAATAATTATATCTCCTCAATTTCTACTATTTTCCTCAAAAATAACTATTTTAGGAAAATTTCACAATAATTTATTTTGGGCTATTTTCACTCCCAAAATATCATATATGACTCAAAAACCCCTAATTTATCCTTTTTCTATTTTTAGAAAATTTTTGAGAATTTTTCATAAATTTTCCATTTTGACCCTTAAGGGACCCGACATTGTTGGTCTGGCTCCCTTCCGGGTTTTTTAACATTACCAATGTACTTTCTATTGACTTTTAACTTAATTTTCTCATGGTATACTTATAGAGAAAGGAATATCCCATCACTCTCTCCCCAGTGACGTAATTAATTAAATAATATTTAATCGGAATCGATTTTGCGATTAACCTCTGTACTTTCAAGCTGCATGTTCGGTTTTATAATCGTTAACAGTAGTCCTTTTTAAACCTTAGGCCTTGTAATCAGCCATATAATCATCTCATTTGCCATTATGCTATGTGCCCGTTTGCCTTGTTTTATAACTACTCTTACTCAGCTTGCAGTTTTCTCACACTGCCTTTTTGTAAGTTCTAAACAAGATGAAGAACAAGAAGTCCCAAGCAAATCCAAGCTCTAATTCAATGTATGTTTATGCATTTGAATGTAGTTTTCATACTCCTTGCTATTTATGAGCTTGGTAAGTGATTTGGTTAGATTTTCATGGTTGAAACCCTATGAGGGAGGTGCTGCAGGAAATTGAAAGAATAGGATAAAGATGAAATTGATGTTAGAAACATATTTAAAAGCTTGAAAACAACAAGAATCAAGTGGTTTGATATTGATTCTTAGAGAAATCCAACTTCCCCTTTCATTTGTGTATGTTTCTGCCATGACTAGAAATTTATGATGGGTTTGGAATTTGATGATTTTGATGCTTCCAATAAGTTTAAATGATAATTTTGTGTAGGGATATATGTAGAAAACATGTTTGGAAGCATTAGAATTGAAAATGAAAAATTTAGACATGAAGTACCAATGTTTCGACCAAACCAGAATAAAGGGGAAGGAGTTGGATTTTGATTGTTTTGAGCTTGGAAATGGATTCAAAATGCAAAATTATATGGGAATAGTATGTGAAAATAATTTTAGGATGATTGGAAATAAAACTCAAAAGTTGGAATTCAATCATGTTCAAGAAAGAACCAAGTAAGAAATAGGTTGGTGTCTTAGTTCTAATGAATGTTTGGCATTGTGTATTGATGTGTTTAGGACTTTGGAACATCCAAGAGGATGTGTGGAAATGTTGACCAAAATTCCATAAGGTTCGAACATCAAGGGAATCAAAGGAAAAGCAAGAGGAAAGCTACGTTACAAGGTAGTGAACTTACCTATATTGTGTGTTTGATATGATACTTGCATGGTGTACTTGTGATACCATAATATGACTAAGCTGTAATGAAATGATTGCAAAGTTAAGTATGAACTTACATTATGTTATGCCTTGGCAATATGTTATGACAGCGTGTTTGATAATAAACTAAGAAGGATAGAGATTAGATGATATTGAATGAAGAATTAATAATAAGTTAGGTGCTTGACCTAGACACAACACAGCAAGATGATTGAATATTCGCTGTGTGATGTGATCAATGTATGATGATTAATACTTGACCAGAAGAATGATTGGTTAGAAGATAAAGGAAGTTAGAAAGAATAAAGTTAGGCACGATCCCTCTTGAGGATATATTTGAACGGAAATAGTTGAGAATGTGAAAGTTGACGGTTGCACGGGGAATTGATTTATAGAGAGAGATGAGTAAGTTCCCAAAGATGCTTAGAACCTGATGATGCGTAGATACTTGATAATGCTGGGGACTAAATAGTATTCTTTTGTATCCCTAAGGCATCCATGAGAAGTGCAACCATAGCACTCAGGCTAGTAGGAAATCTAAGAGATGAAATCCCTACAGACAAATGCCATTGCCAAGATGATTGAATGGGTCAGGTTGAGAGGCTCCCTTAATAGGGATTTGGCATGTAAGAATGTGTCAAGATGGAGATTAAATAATCGATAGGTCTTGGCTATAAAATGTCTCTTAAATTAGGAGGTGGTTTTTCGACACAGAGTTGACACTGCTCTGCAAGAGCAAGCTGTCCTCTGAAGAGAAGGAAGGGGAATTGTTATGATGGGGTTGACAACATATGAAGGTAACAATGTGTCCTCCCAGAGTGGTAGAGTTGACGCCATACCTGTGAGAGTGTTATGTCCTCTATCAAGGTTGGGATGGTAGTTGAGGTGACGTGCTCTGGTGTGAGCAATACGTCCTCCCACAGGAAAGAGTAATAGCAGCCAAGGCAAGGCTCATGGAGTTAACCTTACCCCAATGAGAGTGAAGTTCACTAAGAGTGATGAAAGGATAGAATATCTGAGGATATGATGAAAATGATTTTACAAGACCTCTCCCTGCAAGATAAGAAAGGGAATCATAAGGCGTGGTAGACTGTCATGGATATAATGATAAGCCCATAAGGCCATAGAGGTGAACAAATAGCCTAGAAAATTACAGGGGCAAAATGACAAGGAAATGGCCTGAGGTAGCTAAAAGTTAAGGAAAAAGGAAAGACAGGAAGGATGAATGATTCTAGAGTTAGTGGGAAGGATTGAGTAAGGCCTAAGAAGGCAATATGGGTGTCTGTGGTCAGTTCTGGGGAATAATTAGTCAAGTTACTGGCTGAGGATAGGTGACTTATTCTTTAACTTAGTCCATTGGTCTAAAGGCTCCAAAGAATGAAACATGGCAAGGGTATAATGTGAGAGAATCCAGGGTTATGGTGGATCCTGAAGAGGCTTACGATAGAGCGAGGTAGCTCTTGAGCTCGCAGTAGACCAAGCCTAAGGGAAGGTTATTGAGCCATGAGTGTAGTGTCCTTTGTATCTCTTTAGAGCGGGAGAATGAGATGACCAGGGATGAGTTTAAGCTGGGAAAACCTCCTCAGGTTGGTTGCCTAGTACAGAGAGAGTACCCTTTACTTTTTCCATAGATACTGTTATTGTTAATTAGACTGAGCTCAATTCTGTTCTAGTCAACAAAGAAAGGTGAGGAAAGTAAGAATTGAGGGAACCACAGGCTGTAAGTCTTGAAGGTTATGCATTCAGGCAAACTATGTGTGAAATCAGAATGTAAAGGAAAGGGAATAGGCCTTTAAGATAAAGATGAGATTGATAGAATATGCTGGGAAGACCTGAAAGAGGCAGTGGCAGAGGAACCTGAAATGCCATGGTACAGTGAAAGACCATGAAGACAACTACACAACTATAGCATTATGCATGAATGGGCCTAAGGTATAGGAGAAGTGCAAGCAGCAATGATAAAATACGTAAATGCAAAGGCCATACTCGCATAAATGACAAAAAAGTATAGAATAGAAAACTATGTAAGTATGAATTCCAGGAGTGAAACCTAGCAATAAAGTATAATGGAAAGTTAAAGAGGCCAAATTGAGTACAAGTAAGGATATTCTCCTCAGTTAACCTCTCATTAAGGGTAAGGATAGAGATTTGACCTAGAAATTTCATGGACGAAATTTCTTTTAAGAGGGGAAGAATTGTCGCATCCTGAATTTTGGGTCTAAAAGTACTGAAATTAGCCTAAAATGAGGAGGCTACTAGACCTTTTTTGGTAGAGGTCCTAGAGACTCCCTGGAGGGACAAAGGGATTCCTAGGCCAAGTAGGGACCTAATTGTAAATAATAAAAGTTTTGGTCAACCAATGTTCAAAGTTATCAAAAATGGCCCAAATATTTTAGAAAAATTCCAGAAAAATGGATGAAAAGTTTAAGTGCTAAAAAAAGATATTCTATATTGTTTCTGATTATTAGGTCTTTATCTCATCAAAGAGAGAAAATTGAATAGGATCCTAGAGTTGATATAAGTCTAGAAATGACAAAAATGCCCTGAAGTCATTCCAGGGTTTTGAGCAATTTGAGATAGTAACTTGAATTGAATTATTTAAGGTATGAGATAGCCACAAATAATTAGGAAAAACTGGGAAACAGTAGTTGAGGAATTTACACATATTGTAAAATTAATTCCGTCCCCGGAAATTGATGAGGTTAGCTTTAATTAAATTTAAAGCCTATTTATACTTTATCCAGGGAAAGTCAAAATAGCTGTCTAGAGTTTGACTTTTGACTTAAGAAAAATTAGAGGAAATTCCCTATGATGAAAGAGAAAGAATGAAACCCAGAGACAGATCGACGGAATTATAAGCCAGTAGAAAAGAATTCGGCAAAATCGACTCTGATTAAATATTATTTAATTAATTACATCACTGGGGAGAGAGGGATGGGATATTCCTTTCTCTATAAGTATACCATGAGAAGATTAAGTTAAGAGTCAATAGAAGGTACATTGGCAATGCTCAAAACCCAGAAGGGAGCCAGATTGACAATATCAGGTCCCTTAAGGGTCAAAATGGGAAATTTATAAAAAATTCTCAAAAATTTCCTAAAATAGAAAAAGAGTAAATTTGGACCTTTTGAGTCATATATGATGTTTTGGGAGTGAAAATAGCCCAAAATAAATTATTGTGACATTTCCCAAAAATAGTGATTTTTGAGGAAAATAGTGAAAATTGAGAAAATATAATTATTTTAATTATATAAGGGCCTCAATAATTCAAGAAAAAATATGGGTAAGTTCCTTGGGAATATACATGAATTTATAAAATTATTTCCAAGCATTGAAAATGTAGCAAATAATTTATAGGGAATTTACTTCCGAATTCCTATCGGTAAAGACCCAATTTCGGAGAAAATGTGAAATAAATACCTAGAGGTCTTGAAAAATTCCCAAAACTTCTAGACACTTTTGGAATAAATAGGGATTTATCATGAAAATAAATATAATTTTTGAAGCCCTTATCTATTTTTCCTAATAGGGGCCAAGAAATCGGGTATTATGTAACCAAATTATTTTTAAAGTATCCTAACCAATTCCATTGCTTCCTAATCAGTTTTTACCATTAAGTTAGCATCCAACAAAGCCCAAATTCATTCTCATCATGACTAGAACAGCTGGCTTATGTGCTAGACAAATTTTCAACCATTGATGAAAAATGACTTGGAAAGCAAGATTCAAGTGGATGGCTAGGATTTGTTGATTGCTTGACTTTAATTTTAGGCCATGTTTGGCACTTGAAAATACTTGCCAAAGGGGGAAGAACTAGAAGAAATGGTGGCCTATAAATATGCCCATAATTTTTCTAAAACTCGTGCAAAAATTTGGAAAAATAGGGGAGTTCTACACAAAATTTTCTTGACTTTTAAACACCTTCAAAACCACCTCCAATCCAAGACTAATCATCAAGCTTTAATCAAGGACTCCTTAAGGTATGTTTAGGCTTTAATTTAGTGCATTTCCAATGGCTAAATCATGAGTTCTTCGTAAGAGAAATTGCTAGAAAATTTTGGTTGCACTGGAAATCTTAGGAAATGGATAGCAACTTGTTTAATGACATTGAATCATGATGTTTGGTGATGTTTTGATTGGATTTTTGGATGGTTAAACTCTAAGCCAAGGTGCTGCACGAAATTGATAAGGTTAGGAAAAGATGAATTAGATGTTAGAAACATGTTTAAAGCCTTGGAAACAACAAGAATCAAGTGGTTCTTTGTTGATTTTGTAAGAAATCCAACTTTCCCTTAATTTGTGATTTTGTTCGGACTTGACTGTTCTGAATAGTTAGGATTGGATTTTGATTGTTTTGAACTTGGAAATGGATTCTACATGGAAAAATATGTGGGAATTGTATGTGGAAATAATTTTAGAAAGGTTAGAATTGAAACTCAAAAGTTAGAGTTCAAGTATGTTCAAGAAAGAATCAAGTAGAGATAAGTTGATGACTTGATTCTAATATTTGTTTTGCATAATATATTGATGTGTTTAGGACCTTGAAACATCCAAGAGGATGTTTAATAGTGTTGACTGAAAATCCATAGGGTTGGAAAGACAAGGGAATCAAAGGTAAAGCAAAAGAAAAGCTATGTTACAAGGAAGTGAACTTACTTATATTGTGTACTTTATATGTATGCTTGCATGGTATGCTTGTGATGTCATGATGTGACTAATTGTAATGAAATGTTTGCAAAGTTAAGTGTAAACTTATGTTATGTTATGCCTTGGCAATATGTTATGAAAGCATGTGATATTTGGCTTACTTTCTATGGCATCCATATGTTAATGTCATGATAGCATGTCATGCATTTGTATTATTATTAATTCTTCATTCAATATCATCTAATCTCTATCCCTCTTGATTTTTCTTTGAATTATTGATGCCCTTATATAACATACCTTGAATTAGAGCTTGGATTTCCCTGTCATTTTTGTTCTGATACCAAGAATGTCACACCTTAGTTTTATATACTTTAGTTGGACCAATCCTAGTAACACATCACTTTCCAAGATAAGGATTTCACTCATACTGGGCTTTGTTTGAACCAATACTCTGCTTATACCTTTGTATTATACCTTTGTCAAAACCTTTACCAGAGCCTCTGTCCTGTTTAAACAATTGCCATAACCTTTGCTCTGATACCAAAAATATCACACCTTATTTTTATACACTTTAGTGCATTATACGGAAGTATTTGTAACCACATTCGTTGGCCTTAAGGTTAGAAAATCAAGTTTTAACATTTGACTTGTACGGTCACGGTTCAATGCACATTCCAGAATTTAGGGGACAACTTTGAAAAATCATAACTAATTCTAAAAAAATCAAAACAGAGTAGTTCTAATTTTCACATAAAGCTCTTTCAATTCTCTACAATGAAAAAATAACAATCTAGACTTAACCTTGCCAATTTGTATAGTTTATTCATAAAAAATTACTACTTATTTGGTCAAAACAGTGTTTTCCAGAAGTCCTGCCTCAACTTTGAATAGTCATAACTCTTAGCATACACATCTATTTTATGTGATCTACTACTTGTTTTAAAGCTCAGGACGTGCTCTAAATACTCACCAAATTTCATGGCAAAATTCATTCATTTGCTCTATCTCATCATTGGCACCAATTCATGGTTCATTTAGGGACTCTCTAACTCCCTAACTTAATTCAACATTTTCAAATAAATTCATTTCTTGCATTTCCCATCTTGTCATTGCATATACTATTTCCATACATAATCTCATGCCATCTTACATACCATAAACATTTTAAGCATCATCGAATATACATGACATGATTATAACATCAACTAACATAATAGTTACATAACATAGCATGTTATGGAAACATAAGACATGCTTGGTTTCTTCCCTTTATCTTGCACTTCCACTTCTTGATTTTTCCTTCAAGCTTGTAGCACCTATTAGAGTTGTTAAGGGAGGGTGAGATTTGGGAGAATCACAGTAGCAAACACTACCCATTAGCATGCAAGACATAATGCAAATGTATGACATGTTATCATAATATTAACATATGGATGCCATAGAAAGTAAGCCAAACATCACATGCTTTCATAACATATTGCCAAGGCATAACGTAACATAAGTTTGCACTTAACTTTGCAAACATTTCATTACGGCTTAGTCACATTATGGCATCACAAGTATACATATCAAGCACACAATATAGGTAAGTACACTATCTTGTAATATAGCTTTCCTCTTGCTTTTCCTTTGATTCCCTTGTCTTTCCAACCCCATGGATTTTTGATCAATACCATTAAATATCCTTTTGGATGTTTCAATGTCCTAAACACATCAATACATTACGCAAAACAATTATTAGAATCAAATTATCAACTTATCTCTACTTGATTCTTTCTTGAACATACTTGAACTCTAACTTTTGAGTTTTAATTCCAAGCTTTCGAAAATGATTTCCACATGCAATTCCCACATAATGTTGCATGTAGAATCTATTTTCAAACTCAAAACAATCAAAATCTAATCCTAACCATTTAGAATAGTTAAGCCTAAATAAAATCACAAATTAAGGGAAAGTTGGATGTCTTGCAAAATCAATACAAAACCACTTGATTCTTATTGTTTTCAAGCCTTTAAACATGTTTCTAACATCTATTTCATCTTTTCCTACCTTATAAATTTCGTGCAGCACCTTGGCTTAGGGTTTAACCATCCAAAAATCCAATCAAACCAACCACCAAGCATACAAAGAGCAAGGAAAGTGGAAACTAGATCAAAATCCATAAACATACCTTGATTTGAAACTTGGATTGGCATGGGATGCTTTGCTTTTTCCCTTCTCCTTCTCCTCCCTTTCTATTCAGTTTTCTCTCCCTTTCCCCCATGAATGGCCAAAACATTGCAAGCATAAGGGGTATGTATATTTATAAAGGATTTGGACAAATCCTAGCCTTTGATTCCAAGTTGATCCTAGCCATTAATCTTTGTTTCTTCTCCAAGAAATTCACCACATGTGCTGCCTTCTCTCTCTCCTCTTAATGAGCATTTTCCTGCCCATAATAGCTCAAGAGTTTCGTCCAAAATGGCAAGGAAAAATGGCCACGCATTCAACCTTCTTTCATAAGCCATTTAAGATATTTTTATGGTTTTGTGGCCAAAATTGTTCCACCACATTAAGCATGTGATCTGGCCTTGGGGAGCACGGTTTTGCTGACTAAAATGGGCTAAGTAAATGTCCAAATTTAGTTGGGAAGTAATGGAATTAATCAACCACAATCCTTTACCCGATTTACTCATTTAGGCCTCTATTAGGAAAAATAGCCTGAGTCCTCTAAAAATTGATTTCTTTCCATCAAAAATCCAAATTTAATCTGAAAGTAAGATCTGGAAAGTTTGGGAATTTTTCATAACCTCTAACTATTTATTTCACATTTTCTCTGAAATCAGCTTTTACCGATAGAATTTCAGAAGTAAATTTCCCATAAATTATTTCCTTCATTTCCAATACTTGGAAAATTTTTTAGAAATTCACATATAGTCCCAAGGAATTTATTCATATTTTTTCTTGAATTATTGAGGCCCTTATATAATTAAAATAATTATATCTCCTCAATTTCCACTATTTTCCTCAAAAATAACTATTTTTAGAAAATTTCACAATAATTTATTTTGGGCTATTTTCACTTCCAAAACATCATATATGACTCAAAAACCCATAATTTATCCTTTTTCCATTTTTAGAGAATTTTTAAGAATTTTTTGTAAATTTCTCATTTTGACTCTTGAGGGACCCGACATTGTCAGTCTGGTTCCCTTCCGGGTTTCTTAGCATTACCAATATACCTTCCATTAACTCTTAATTTAATATTCTCATGGTATACTTATAGAGAAAGGAACATCGCATCCCTCTCTTCCCAGTGACATAATGAATTAAATAATATTTAATCGGAGTCGATTTTGCCGAATTCTTTTCTACTAGCTCATAACTCTGTCGATCTATCTCTAGATTTCATTCTTTCCCTTTCATCACAGGGATTTCCTTTAATTTTTCTTAAGTTAAAATTCAAACCTTAGGCGGCTGTTTTGACTTTCCCTTAGTAGGGCATAAATAAGCTTTAAATTTAATTAAAGCAAACCTTATTACTTTCTGGGAACGGAATTAATTTTAAAATATGTGATAATTCCTCAACTACTTTTTCCTAGATTTTCCTAATTATCTAAGGCAGTCTCATAGCTTAAATAATTTAATTTAAGTTACTATCTCAAATTGTCCAAAACCCTGGAATGACTTCAGGGCATTTTCATCATTTTTAGCCTTATATAGGCTTTGGGTTCCTATTCTCTTTTTTTTGGAATTTTTCTAAGTCATTTAGGCCATTTTTGCTAACTCTAAGCATTGGCCAACCAAAACTTTTATTATTTACAATTAGGTCCCTACTTGGCCTAGGAATCTTTTCTTTGCAATTTTGTCCCTCCTTAGGCCTAACCTTCAGAGCCATCTCTTGCAAGTTTTTGGCATAACCTCTAGCCTTTAGTTGTTTCTAGTTTCTCATTCTTTAGTCTCTAAACACTATTGTTTTACACATTTGCCCTTAGAAAATCTCTTTTTCCTTCTAAGGGATCTTTGGGACTTTCGTTGCATTGGACTTAGTAATCATCCCTTCCTTGTGCTATTACTTGTATTTATGAGCCAAAATTTGGGATGATACACGTTGCAACTAGGAAAACATGCAACCAAACTTCCAACAGCTAGAAGCTCTTTAGTTTAACAGTTAATTAAACTTATCCAACTATAAAAAGAGTGAAGAGCATTGAATGAGCTATTGAATACGCGAGCCACCCCCTGCTAAAATATTTACTATTGCATTCAATACTCTGTTTTTCACAGAGCTTCAGTGTTTCTTATTCATTCACTCTATGAGAGAGATTGATACACCTACTTTACTCACTTTCAGAGAGTAACTCAAGAGTGTGGACTCTTGAGAGGGATTATCACCCGACGGGTAGTAAGGGGAGTGATTGAGGAAATCAATTACTATACTGAGGCACCAAGAGCCCGTTTAATCTTGGGATTATAGTGGAAATCTCAGAGGTATTCTGAGGACTGGACGTAGGTCAAGTAGCTAAGACCAAACCAGTATAAATCTTGTGTCCTTGCTCCGCTGTGAAATCCTTCTAACTCAAAGCTCTCTGTTTTTATTTATTTCACTATTTCAATACGCTTAAATTTTTATAACTCACCCAATTCATCTCCTCTTGGGTGAGACTGCCACTAACATTTGGTATCAGAGCAGGTCTCTTTAATAAAGACTTAACAATTCAAAGAGAGATCCATGGTAGGTTTTGGAGACAATGTGCTACCTGAAGGATGTTCAACATCAAAGCCACCTAGCTTCAACAGAGAAAACTATATCTTCTGGAAGATCAGGATGAAAATCTTCATTAAAGCTACTAAGTATGGTTTATGGGATGTGATTGAACATGTCAACTACATTCTAATAAAAATCGAAGATGGTCAACAAGTTCTTAAGAGTTTGAGAGAGTTTGATGAAGAAAACAAGAGGCTGGTGACATTAAACAATAAAGCTATCAACATACTGACCTATGCACTTAGCCAAAAGGAATATTTATGAGTTTCTAGTTTGGAAACTATAAAGGAAATGTGGGAGGCACTGGAGATTACTCACGAGGGAACAACTGGTGTAAAATAAAGTAGAATCAATACTCTCACCACAAAATTCAAATTGTTTAGAATGAAGGATGGAGAGAACATCTGAGACATGGAAGTTAGATTCTTACACCTCATAAATCACCTCACTATACTCGGAAAGAAGTATAGTCAAGAAGATTAAGTGAGGAAGATCTTAAGTGGTCTTACGAAGGAATAGGAGCCTAAAGTAACAGCCATTGAGGAAACAAAGGGAGAATCAATTGGCTCTATCGCAGCACTATTTGAGAGTCTAGCAGAGTATAAGAGCAAGCAGAAATATAAAAAAGAGATGAACGAGAAAAATCACAAAGGCGTTACTCTCAGAACTCAAGAAAGTGAAGATAATAATGAAGAGGACCTAGAAGATGATGAAATGGGCCTTATAGTCAGAAGGTTCAAGAAATTCTATAGAAATAAAGTCGGAAGGAAGTTGCAATCAAAATGTAAAGCCTCCATATCTCAAAACAAGCCCAAGGATCCAATCATTTGGTTTGAATGCAAAAAGCCGGGACACATCAAAGCAGAGTGTCCTTAGCTATCCAAGATGGAAGATAGGACAAGAAGAAAGAAAAGTTCAGAAAGAAGAAGGCCTTTGTGACGTCAATTTGGGGAGATAGTTCCTCAGAAGAAGAAGAGAGCAACGATGAAGAAACAACGAACATCTGTCTCGTGGCTCAAGAAGACGAAGATTCAGAGACAGATGAGGTAATCACTTTTGAACCCTCTTATGATGAATTACAATCTGAATACAATGCACTACATTTAGAATTAGTATGAATTGCAAAGGAGTTGGTAAGTTCTAAAAAAAAGATAAAGCTTCTGGAGTAACAATAAGCGAAGCAAATAGACTCCACACCTCCAATATGCACACAATGTAAGCAGAACAAAAAGAAAGCCAAGAAGCTCACAAAAACATCAAAAAAATTCACTAGGGGTAGTGAAATGCTCAAAGTAATTCTGGGAGCCCAATGGTGCTCGATGGATAAAACTAGAATAAGATATGATCCTACTCAAGATAAGAGAAAAGGAAAGAAGAAAAGTGGTAGTCGGTCGTATCTTACCTTTTTTATAAATGCTATTCATTCCTCTAATCCTTTTGCATTATGTTCTTATTGCAACCGTAAAGGTCATACAACCTCTTCTAGTCATCACAAGAAGAAAGGAACCTACAGGACATTAAAATGGGTGCCCAAAGGTACTTATGTGCCTAGGACAATCCATACTAACCAAAAAGGACCTAAGAAGATATGAGTACCTAAAATGTGATTGTGTTGCTACAGGTATGTCTTAAAGCATCTAGAACAAACAAATAGTACATCGACAGTGGATGCTCCAGACATATGACGGGTGATATCAAGAAGTTCACATCACTCAAAGCAAGAGAAGGAGGCAAAGTGAGTTTTAGTGGCAATCAATCTAGAAGAATTGCTAGAATCGGAGAAATAGGAAGTGACAAAGGGATGAGGTTGAAGATGTTTACTACGTAAAAGGTTCATGTCACAACCTACTAAGTGTCGGTCAAAGTACCAACAAAAACAACTGGGTGATCTTTGATTCAGAGGAATGCCTAGTCATAAGCAAAGATGACTTGCCATTAAAGAAGGAAGAATTGAACATAAAACTGAGAGCTTCAAGGGACGGTAATTGTTATACTATTCAAATTGATTCAAAACCTTCTGAAAACTGTTTTATTAGAAAAAAGGAGGAAAGTTGGCTTTAGTATAAACATCTTGCACATGTTAACATAAATCAACTTTCAAAATTAATAAAAAGGGACTTGGTTATTGGTTTACCTAAAATTCAATACGAACATGATATTATTTGCGATGCTTATCAGAAATGTAAATAAACAAAGTCCTCATTTAAATCAAAGAAGACAGTCTCAATTGAAAGACTACTCTAAATGCTTTATATAGATTTGGTTGGTCCGTTAGGAGTCAAAAGTTACGATGGAAATTTGTACACTCTTGTGATAGTTGATGACTATTCGAGATTCACCTGGACTCTATTTCTTTCCTCTAAATATGGGACATTTAATGCATTCATCAGTTTTGCTAAAAAAGTCCAAAATGAGAAAGGTATTTCTATTGTGTCAATCAGGTCTGACCATGGAGGAGAATTCGAGAACAACGAATTTGCGGACTATTGTGATGAGCATGGGACTGATCACAACTTCTTAGTACCAAGAACTCCTCAACAAAATAGAGTTGTAGAAAGAAAGAATAGAGTGCTCACGGAAATGGCAAGAGCAATGCTGAATGAGAAAGGGATTTCATAAGTGTTCTGGGCTGAAGCAATGAGCACAGCTTACTACATTTCTAATAGAGCTTACATCAGAACACTGCTCAGGAAAACTCCATATAAACTGTACAAAGGAAGGAAGCCTAACCTAGCTTATCTAAAGATCTTCAGGAGTAAGGGCTATATTCATAACAACAATAAAGAAAGTCTCAGTAAATTCGATCCTAAAGCTGATAAAGGTTTGTTTCTCGATTACTCTAATCGTAGTAAAGCTTATAGAGTTTTCAACAAACAAACATTCACTATTAAAGAGTCAATACATGTTGTGTTTGCTGAAATTGAGTCGATTCCAAAACCTTTAGATGATGATGCTGAGATTGTTCAAAATTTTAAAAAATTGAATTTAAACAAATCTTCAAACAAAGTATCTTTAGAAGAGTTTTTAGAAAATAAGGATGATTCAAATGAACCTCTTTCATAAGAAAATTTAAAATAGCCTAAAGCTTGGAGACATAATAGAAATCATCCTTTAGAACAAGTCATTGGTGAAGTCAATAAAAGGGTTAAAACCCGGGATAAGTGTTCAATGAAGTACGTTTCTCTATATTTATTTCACATATTGAACTAACCAATGTTGATGAGGCTTTATCTGATGAATTCTGGATAGTAGCAATACTGGAAGAGCTGAACCAATTTGAGAGAAATCAAGTTTGGGAGTTAGTACCCAGACCTAATGACATCCAGTCATAGGCATTAAATGGGTATTCAAAAAAAAGTTCGATGAATATGCATAAATCATCAGGAACAAAGCCAAACTAGTAGCTAAAGGCTATAATCAGGAAGAAGGTATTGATTGTGAGAAAACATATGCTCTAGTAGCTAAATTGGAAGCCATACGATTACTCTTAGCCTTTGCTTGCATAAAAGATTTCAAATTAGGTCAAATTGATGTTAAAAGTGCATTTTTGAACGGTTATATTTTGGAAGAAGTTTTTATCGAACAGTCTCCTAGTTTTGAAGATTCTAATTTCCCTGATCACATTTACAAGCTAAAAAAGGCTTCATATGGTTTAAAACAAGCTTCTGGAGCTTGGTACGAATGACTTAGCAATTTCCTGATAGAAAAAAGTTTTGAAAGAGGCAAAGTAGACGCTACACTTTTCATAAAAAAAAAGTGTCACACCTTACTATTATATCCATTTAGGTTTCATTTAAAACCACTTTAGACCACATTGGATGGTCTTGGGCTCACTTTTTACCTTAAAAACGCTAAATTTCAGATTTTTACTGTTCATCGGGTAAAAATCTAGTTTTTCTGGCCCAACTTCAAAAATTCATAACTTATTCCACAAAAATCCAAATGGGGTGGTTCAAAATTCTATTTAAATATTTTAAGTCCTCTTTCAAGAAAAATAATATTATGATCCATTTCCTTATGAAAAAGCATCAGGTTTTTGTGAAATGCAACACTGTCCATTTGCCCAAAGCCCTTTTTCCCAGATTCTGACCTTTAACTTTGAAAACTCATTATAAATCGTATACTTGGCCATTTTTAACATATTAGCTATCAATTTGAATATCAGGATGTTATCTATATTTATACCAAATTTTGTGATTAAACACATTCAGGAGCATAATCAAAAAGTTGCACGAATATGGCAGTGTCAGTGTGCTTACAGCACTGTTAGCTTAATATATACATAACCAAAAAGGGTCCACGAATTTTATGGCAAGACACCATACTTTAGTCTCCAATCTGCAGCTTGCTCATAGAAGTTTCAGGCCCTAAAATGTTAGATTATATTTGGGGGATGAGATTTTAAGAAATCCCAGTAGCAAGATCAATCAACCAAACATTAACATGCATCATTATAAAGCATTTCAACATTAGCTATCATAGGAGAACTAATCTTTTATAAATAGGCAACCTCAACATGCAAGGCCATGGCAACAAATGCAAGGAGCAACCATATCACAACATCATAGTTCAACCATATAATAGCAAGCATACATGCCATAAATAACAATGCAAAGTTAACATTAATGGCTAATTAGATCCCACTACCTTAATCAAATGCTTTTTGTTTTTCTTGTTCTTCCTTCTTGCTTCTACAAGTGCCAAACCCTAACATGGCAATCCACAAAAAGGGTAGCAAGAATCATCAACCATTCCTCATAAAATCAATAGCATAACTCAAGTAACTCCTAAGCCCCTTAAAGCTTTCATCTTTGTTCTTGAATTTTTAGAGTTGTTTTCTATAAACCCTAAAAATTCCCTCTTGGCTCAACCCCACATGATTTTTCATGTAGATTCCAAATATATACTTGGATTTAACAAAATAAATTTTCCTCTTCCAGTTTCAGCTTGGCCCTTAGGGTTTAAAACTCAAAAATTGCAACTTTGCTTCTATGGCTTCCAACACTTGTTCTTTAGGTTTACCTTTCACTATTTTTCATTTTGAACACAATGGAAGCCTCAAAAATTTGAAAAACATATCCTAGGGTTTAGATCTTGCTTTGGCCAAAAATAACACTCAAGGAAATAACCATGAAAAATGCTTCAAAACCAACTATAATCACTTGCAAACACTAGGATCTAACTTGTGTTGTTGTGTCTTAGCAAGTGTGATGAACAAAACTCCCTTCCCCTTTTATTATTTAGTTTCGCCAACCATTAGAGAGAGAGGGGACAGATTTTTCAACCATAAAAGAGAAGGAAAACAAGGCAAGAACACATCTAGAACTAAGAACTCACCTTGAATCCTTGATTGAATGACTAAAGTTGATGCCTTTCTCTTGGTTTTCCTTTGAAGCTCTTCCTTTTTCCTCTCTAACTCTCCTTGCACAAAATATGGATTAGATTTAGGGGAGGAGAAGCTCATTCAATGCACACAAGATATCCCACCAACCATCATTAATGTTGTGCCAAGTGTCAAGAGCCTACTTAGTCTTAATCTTCTCTCTTAATTAACTTAAATCATAATGTAATTAAATTCAAAGTCAAGATCCTCTCCATTGATAGCTTGACACTTGGAAAGCTTTAATTACCATCTATTAGAGGCTTGACACATGGCTAAGTGTGAACCATTTGAATTGCAAGACTCTAGTCTTGCTTTATCGGTGCACTTTTACTCCGGGTTTAACTTCTTTTCTATAATTACAGTACTTTGGTCCCTGTAATTATTTTTTGTCAGATCCATAAATTATTATCCTCATTTTTATCTTTCCAAATTTCCCTCTTCGTCTCAAATTAAATTTTCTAATAATTAAATAAAATGGAAAACTAATTTCCTTCTCTTTGTGATTTTTCCACTTTTATGAGGAATTGGGAAAAATCTTGGATACTTGGGGGCCTTCTTTTAATTTCATAATCTCTTATAATTCCTTGGGATATCATGGGAATTTTCTTGGGATTTTATTCTTCTTAAAAATGTTTATTTGGAATTTTCCAAATAAAGACCTTAAACTAGCTTAAATTGCCCTTAAATTCCTTTGTAATTTCTCTAAGGGCAAATTGGTCATAAAACCAATTTTATAATCCCATATAATTCTCAAGGAACATTGTCCTTATTTTTTCTTAATTTTTTGAGACTTGAAAATATTTTTTCATAATTATTCTTGACCAATTTTCCTTAATTAGTCAAACTTTTCATAATTGGCTTGGAAAACTATAATAATTATTTTCCACCAAAACTCTTCTATTTCTCCTCATCATTTTTGGCCTTTAAATATTTAGGAATACCCTTATTCCTAATTGCCATATTATTAGATGTGACAAAAAGTAGAAAGGAACTATTAATTGTTCAAATTTATGTGGATGATATTATATTCAGAGCTACTAATGAGGATCTCTGACAAGAGTTTGCTAAGTTAATGTAGGGTGAGTTTGAGATGTCAATGATAGGAGAATTGAACTCCTTTCTGGGACTACAAATCAAGTAAAAGAGAAATGGTATATTTATATTCTAGACGAAGTATCTTAAGGAATTACTAAAGAAATATGATTAGAAAATGCTAAAAGTGTGAAGACTCCTATGAGCTCAACCATATCACTAGACACAAACAAGAAAGGCAAAGACGTGAATCTGACCAAGTATAGAGGATGATAGAGTCATTACTCTACCTAATAGTAAGTAGACCAAATATTCAATTCAATATGGGAATGTGTGCAAGATACCAATCAGCCCCCAAGGAATCACATGAAGAAGCCGTCAAGAGAATCCTTAGATATCTTGTCGGAACACAAAATTTAGGAATTTGTTATCCAAAGAAAAGAGCAGAATATCTAATGGGATACTCAGATATTGATCATAGAGGCTGTAAGACAGACAGAAAGAGTACTAGTAGACAATGTCAATTTCTGGGAGGATGTCTTGTCTCATGGTCAAGCAAAAAGCAGAATACTGTGGTAATATCCTCCATAAAATCAGAATATGTTGCCACTGCGAGCTATGGTGCCTAGATTCTATAGTTAAAGCAGTAACTACAAGATTTAGGAATCAACTTGAAGGAAATTCCAATTCTGTGTGATAACATAAGCACAATAAGTTTGTCCAAGAATCCTGTTCATCATGCCCGAACCAAGCACATTGACGTTCGACATCACTTCATTTAGGACCATGTTCAAAAGAAAGATATAAAGGTAGAATTTATTCCCACTGAATATCAAATAGCAGACATTTTCATGAAGCCTCTCGATCAACAGAAGTTTAATTACTTTAGAAGAGAATTAGGAATGGTAAATCCCAATGAGTTGTAAGAAATCTCACCTTATCTCTCTAATTTGAGTCTTTAGATTTAAAGTTTTGATGATTGAAAGACTAACTTAAGTATCAGAGTGCGTAGAAATTTGTTTTGCAGGAAGCTCTGTTTTGTCGTGGAAAAACAAAGGTGAATAGAGTATGGTATAATCGATAAATGCATAGTGAATTGGCATGAATTATCGATCAACTTATCAATAAACAAGGAATGTGGAACTGACTAGAGACGATGGAAGGAAAATTATCGATAAGCTGATCGATCACTCAATTATCAATCAACATATCAATCAACAGTAATGAAAAATTTCAATCAAATCAGTCAAATAAGTAAGAATTATCGATAAGTTAATTGATAAAGTGTTAATCAATCAAATGATCAATAAACCAGACCAAGTACGCACTTTTACTTAACATTTATTGATAACGTGATTGATAATTCAATAACTTGATCGATAATTGTCTTCAGTGGTCTTGTGCGTTCTTCTTATTTATCAAACACGCAATCAATCAGTCATTGATTAATAACTTGATTGATAAATTTAGTGTTTATAACGTTCATATTTTCACTGTTTCATCAAACTCCTTACTCCTTTCCACACAAACTCACTCCCTAAGCTCTTTTAACCCCTGCCAAGTGTCTCAAACCCACAAAACACCAAACATTCTTCAAAATCTCTTCTGGGCAATGAGAAATGGCAAGAGTTAAGTAATCAAATGTTAGCCAAGAGGAAAGCACTGAGAAACAAACCCAATCCAGAGAAACTACTTCCTCTACCACAAAAAAAGATATAGACATTAAGTGAGGGAAGAACCCTCAAAGAAAAGAGGTGTATTGAAGACATGAGAAAGCCAGACCAAAGCTCTGAGCAACCCATCCCTCAGAGAAAATCTCCACGGTCAAAGTCCAAATCTAAGCTGTCATTGGTTACTAAGGAATCTGAGATAGAATCTGATGATAAAGCATTAGTTCAGAAACCTGTGGAGGCTGCACTAAGAATTCCTGTACCCAAATAGCTGAGACAGAGGAAACAGAAAGCAAGTGAGTGTGCGTCACGTCAAGTTACTACCCAAGGTACTCTATCTAAATCATTTGAGTTTTTGGTTGGGAATTTGAATAATGATGTGAATATGGCTAAGTTTAAGGCAGATTTTGCAAATTGAAAGTTCTGTCTTGTGGTTTCTGTTGATATAAAAGGCGTGAAGAAAAATGAGAAAATTAATTTGGACTTGAGCAATCCACTTGAACACTATTCCAATTGGTTGATCATTGGAGGAGAATATTACTCAGAAGTAGTTAAGAGATTCTATTGCAATATGGAATTTGTGGAGGAATACGATGAACAAGATAATCTGGTGAATGATTATCTAAATACCAAACTAAGAGGTGGAACCTTCAATCTTACCAGTACCAAGCTGAATGAATTGCTAGGAACCCAAGAATTTGTGAGGGGAGGTGACATGAATGACATTAAAGCTTACAAGATTCTAATACAGAGTGATGGCTACCCAAGGGAGCTTAATTTTCCACTAAAGCAAATGTGTGATTATTATAGAATAATCCACTATATCTATTGAAGGAGTCTGATCAATAAGTCTAGAAGTTTCTCACATCTAAACCGAGATGATTACTTTTTGTTGGCCAGAATAATCAATGGAGAAAAGATCAACATAGGGATCTGATTTTTAATGAAATGAAGGACTTTGTTCCTAACAAGTCTAAGTCCACACTAATCCCTTATCCTCAACTGGCCACCTATCTAATTTAAGTGCATAATATTGCGCCTCTTGACCTAGGAGAACTTAAAGTGAAGGTTCCTGCATTTGGCATAAATCAACTAAACAAAATGAGAATCCCAGTGCCATTCAGACCATCACAAAAACTGGCACACAAAGAAAAAGGAAAACAACTAGTGCCTAATAGCTCCAGACCACATGATGAAGCAGAATCCATTGCAGCTCCCTCTTATACCTCTGGACCTTCGTTTATTGAGAGATCAATGAAAGAGATGTTCCAGACTGAGCTCCAAGATTTTGAGAGGAGAGTTTATGATACAACCAAGGAATATGGGCAGATATCTGATAGGAAGTTTGAGGGTCTTTACACAGTTCTGGATCTTCATCATTAGGCCATAGTTATCTTGGAAAAGGAGGTTTCCTAGAGATTTGATTTTGTTGAAAAGGAAATTAAAGAATTGAAAGGAATGGTAGCCTCTCTCTGTAATAATTTCTCTGTACCAAGCACCTCCTTTAGCTTTAAGGATCTCTTATCTCATCTACCCTCTCCTTCTCATCCTGTTCCTGAACCATCTTCCTCACCTATCTCTACCTCTCCCATACTTGCTTCTCCTTCTATCCCTATAACATCCTCTCCCATTCCATCTACTTTAGCCATCATCACTGTTCCTCAACCTACTCCTTCTCTGACTCTTCTACCCATTTCTCAAGCTATTTCTCCACTTACTCAGCTTCCCCCTCTTCCTATTCCCATTACCTTACCTACAGTCCCTACTTCTTTCCCACCTTCTGATGTTGACAAAAAGGGAGAGAAGGAATCTGTTTAGTTCTTCTGTGTTTTTATAATGCCTTCTATTATTTTGTTATGTTTTCCTTATGTAATCTGATTTCTGGAGTGTAATTTGAACTCTGAGAGTATTTTAATGTTATTAGTTGTGCATGTCTGTTAACTTTTGATAGCTTGATATTTACTCATGAATATTTTGTCATGAGGTTTTGCTAAATTCTTGATCTAATTTACATTTTTATCTGATGAAATTTGATTAATCTTACACCTGTGGTTTGTCATCATCAAAAAGGGGGAGAATGTTAGATTTAAGGTTTTGATGATAACAAGTCAAGTATGTTTTGGTTTAACATGTTGATTGATCAGCTGATCGATTAAAAGATAATCGATCAAGTGTTAGATAAAATGTCCCTGTGTGCTTGAAAGTTGGTACTAAGTTTGATCGATAAATTGATAAATAATTCAAGTTTTATGTGTTGATCGATCATTGTTAACATTGTTTGGTATAGAAGTCTGCAGAAAATTATCGATCATTTGCTTCATAATTAGATGATCAAACAGCTGATAGATAAAGAGATATAATTCTGGTAAGTGTTTATCAATCACATGATCGATAAATAAGTTATCAATGAGAAGACAAATAAATGGTAAAGCTCTTCAACTTAAGTTATATTTTGTTTTATTCACCATTTATTGATCACTTTTTCAATTAGAGATTTATCGATAACTTGATCAAACATTGCTCAATCACTCACTGAATTTTTGATATGTTTCTATTTAAGGTTGTTATCTGGTTTCTTAATCAATCACTTGATTGATCAATGATTTATTGATCAAATGATCAATCATCATTATCTCACTGCATCTACTTTTTTAAGTTATGTTTTTAATCATCTGATTGATCATTTAATTTTTGATGAAATGATTGATTATCTAAACTTCTGAATATTCTGTTTTCATATAACGTGATCGATCAAGCTTTATCCCCATTTTTTTTAACTAAGTTTTTCAGACAATATTTTATCGATCACTTGATCCATCAATCCTTAATCGATCAATTATTCAAACATTATACAATTTGCGTTTTCATCGTAAAATACTTTTCTTGACTTTTTATCAATCAATTTTCCTACCATTCATTTATCGATAAAGTATTCGATCAATGGTCTTTAGAAAACCATTACACTCTTGCTTAGCTTTATCGATAACTTGATCAGTCAAGCAATTTTTGATCAATTATTCGATCAATGTACAAGTTCATTTCATAACAAGCTTTTCACAATGATTCAAAATCTCTTGTATTTTTATCTTTAAGCTTTTCTCAACCTTCAAGTTAATCTTAATTCTCTATTTTATGGGATTAAAAGCCATAGGTGATCTTAAACCTTTTCCTGCTTAATCTTTCAAAAGTCACTCTTTTCATTTATCGGTCACTTGATAGATCAATGGTTAATCCATAACTTGATCGATAAATATAGTTATTTGTTTCAAATTCTTTCACTTTGTTCAATCGATAACTTGATCGATCAACCAGTTATCGATCATGATTTCGATCAAGGATGTCTAGTTCATGATTGATTCCTTTCCAACTGCCACATGAATGTTTATTATTATCACTTGATCAGTTATCTTTATGAGTTTTATTCTGAAGGAAAAACTTATTAGTTCCAAGTATTGTTACAGAATACGAAGCTCAACAGATATTTAGTAGCCCTTAACCTACCGTGTCATAAAAATTAATGGCGAATACCATTGCAACTGGGAAAACATGCAACTGAGCTTCCAACGACTAGAAGCTCTTTAGTCTGACGGTTAATTAAAGTTTCCCAACTATAAAAGCCGCGAAGAGCATTAAATGAGTTATTACATACATGAGCTACCTGCTGCTAAAATATTTACTGTTGCATTCAATACTCTGTTTTTCACCGATTGTGAGAGAGATTGATACACTACTTTACTCACTTTCAGAGAGTAACTCAAGAGTGTGGACTCTTGAGGGAGATTATAACCTTATAGGTAGTAAGGGGGAGTGATTGAGGAAATCAATTACTGTACTGAGGTACCAAGAGCCTGTTTAATCATGGGATTATAGTGGAAATCTTAGACATTTTCTGAGGACTGGATGTAGGTCAAGTGGTTAAGACTGAACCAGTATAAATCCTATGTCCTTGCTTCGCGATGAAATCCTTCTGACTTGAAGCTCTCTATTTTTATTTATTTCACTGTTTCAATACGCTTAAATTTTTATAACTCACCTAATTCACCCCCTCTTGGGTGAGATTGCCACTAATACCACTGTTGTACTACGGCTAGCTAATAAGACTATTAGGTATCCTGAGGGTATTATTGAGGATATTTTGGTCTAAGTTAAGGATTTGTTTTTTCCTGTTGACTTCTATGTGCTTGACATGTCTTCTAAGCTTGTAAATGATATCACACTAATCCTTGGTCAACCTTTCTTAAGGACTGCTAACACTATGATTAGCATGAAAGAAGGTACTATCACTATGGAAGTAGGTGATCACAAAGTTTGCTTTAACATATATGAGGCTATGAAACATCCTTTACTTTTGTGTGTTAACATGATTGATATTGTTGTTAAGGATGCATGCTCTGAACTTGAATTGCAAAATGATTCTTTTTGCTATGAATTTTATTCCACTGATTCTATTTATGAGGATGAATCAATTTCTTCCTTTTTATCTCTTTATTCTTTTCCTTCTACTTGTTCATGTGGTGGTGACGTGACATGCCTTAACTGTACAATGGTTAATTGTATGCTTTCCATCCCACACACATTTTCTGTATCACCTACTGATTCACATATGGAGTGTATTTCTTCTATTATTAATGATGATCCCCTTGGGCAAAGGTTTTCCGCTAATGTTTCAGATTGCGCTAGTATTGTGGAAGTTGATGCCACGGTGGAAACTGATGGAACTGGCTGTTCAATTAAGACTAAAAGAAGGGTCCACTTTTAGCTATCCCACTTGCTCATTTGAGGCAAAGACAACTTGAGTGGTCTTGTAAGAGGGACGAGTGTGTTTATTTAATGCCAAAATATCTCAACTACTACAATTAATACCATGCTAGGTGTCAATTCCCTAAACCATTTTGTAACTTCTCTCTTAATTAACTTAATTCCAAATGTAATTAATTTCAAAAGTCAAGATCCTCTCCATTAGGGGCTTGACACTTGACAACTTTAAATCCTTTCTATTGGTGGCTTGACAATTGGCAAAATATAGGCCATTCAAAGTGCAAGACTTTACTTCTTGCTTTATTGGTGTACTTTTGCTTCGGGTTT
Organism: Neltuma alba; assembly: GCF_004799145.2. NCBI lineage: Eukaryota > Viridiplantae > Streptophyta > Magnoliopsida > Fabales > Fabaceae > Neltuma > Neltuma alba. The sequence continues at coordinate 15,148 of NW_021632091.1, read as the reverse complement.
AATTCTTTTTTTTTATAATTATAGTACTTTGGCCTCTGTAATTATTTTTTATTAGATCCATATTCCATTCTTCTTATTTTTCTCTTCCCAAGATGTCCTCTTTTGCTAAAATCCCAAATTCCTACTAATTATATAAAAAGAAAAACTATTTTCCTTTTTATCAGGATTTCTCTACTTGTCATGAGAATTTAGAAATATGTTGGATGTTTAAGGGACTCTTTTTAATCCCATAATCCCTTATAAGTCTTTGGGATATCATATGAATTTTCTTAGAATTTTATTTTCCTTCCACATAATTATTTGAAATTTTCCCAAATAAAACACAATATTGGCCTAATTCCCCTTTAAATTCCTTTGTAATTTCTCTAGTAGTAATTTGGGTATAAAACCACTTCTACCTCATCATAAAAATTCTTAAGGAATATTATCCTTATTTTTCCTTAATTTTCTGAGGTTTGAAAATATTTTTTCATAATTATTTTTTGGAAAAATGACAGAAAAAGGACTGTTGAAATTTGAAATGACAAAATAGGTATGCAAATAACTGAAATGACCAAATAGGCATGGGGTATCAATCTGGAATTTTGTCAATTCCGTAGAAAGACTAAAATGCCCTAAACCTCTATGAAGATATGAACTGGAAGAAAACAATAATATACCAGAAGAGAGAGAGGCTGAGAAGAGGAAGCTAGAGCAAGGGTCGAGATCTGGAAAGAGGGAAAAGGTAAGCAATTTTTCCGTTAAAACGCTGGTATCACCCGATTTCTTGACTCGCTTTGTTGCTGTATGCTCGAATGGGATGGGTCTGTGAGTGTAGAGGGTTTGGATGAAGAATTTGACCAGGGCAAGAGAGTGACGCGTCGGGAATGGAAAAATGGTGACAAACAGTAAGCATGAGGTGGTCAGTGTTGCTAAATTCATTAGTGAAATTGTAAATTCCTATATTTAAGTTGTCACTGGAGTAAGTGGGTGTGTGTATTTTTTGGGTGTTTCGAAAGATAAATGAAATTGATTATTGGGGAACTAAAATATTGATTTATGCTTCTTTGTTGCAGGTTAGCAGGCTTTGATGACATCTGACATTGGGTCTAACATTGAGGAGTAATTTTTTTGGTGTAAATAGAATAACTTTTGAACCCTTAATTTTTTGGGAGAATAGTTGATAGAGAGGTTATCCTTTTTGTAAATGATGTTAACTGGGTAGGATATGTTTGTAATCTGAATGACAAGGAAACATTGGGTGGTGGTTTAATCTTAATGTTAACTTGTCATTTGAATACAAGTTACGTAACTTCTGTCATAAACGTACTGGTTTTTGGTAAATCTTATCACTTCAGTAGTCAATTACATTATACATGTAGTAAAGTCTGAATGTTAATATAAACATATTATGATGTTCTTCAGGTGTACTTGTATGCTATTTTGTCAACACATTTTTACCATTTGCTTAACTCCTCCAAGGGAGATGGTGGAAGTTGCCAATGGGCATGACCGGAGTGGTTAATTTGATTACAAATGCTGTTATTCACATTACAAATGTTGTTATTATCATTATCGGGGTAGTAAAATTGGCTGAAAATAGATGTTATTTGGGTTTGAAAGAAATGAGTTAACAAATGGCAATAGCGAGATAGTAACTCTTATTGCAAAAGTTGTAATTCACGTTACAAATATTATCATTATCATTATTATGGTAGTAAAATTGGCTCCAAATGCATGTTAAATTCATTTCATATTAACTAGTTGCAAATGACAATAGTGAAATTGTAACTCTCATTACGAAAGTTGTAATTCACATTACAAATTTTGTCATTATCATTATCAGGAGTGTGAAATTAGCTCCAAATATATATTACTTGGGTTTGAAATAAACGAGTTGCAAATGGCAATAGCGAGATGATAACTCTCATTACAAAAATTGTAATTCATATTACAAATGTTGTCATTATCATTATCGGAGTAGTGAAATTGGCTCCAAATACATGTTACTTTGGTTTAAAATAAACGAGTTGCCAATGGCAATACGGAAGTGGTCACTTTCATTATGAATGTTGTTAATCCCATTACGTGTGTAGTGAAATTTGGGTCCAAATAGATGTAATTTGGGGTACAAATAATTGAGTTGTAAATGCCATGACAGAAGTTACAACTTTCATTATGCATGCTGTAATTATCATTACTTGTTTAGTGAAATTATTCCAAAAAAGATTTAAATTAAGCCAACAAATATCATAACTTACAACCTACAACCATAAGTCAAGTATTTTGACAATATCTAAACACTACTTTCACAAATACTATATGTTTAATTTACGTAATCTTTACTACTATCACAAATGCTGTCTTTTGGTCAGTGTGGTGGCTTCATTTGATAAAAATAAGCCACTCACTACCCTGATAATGATAATAACAACATTTACAATGTGAATAACAACATTTGTAATCAAATTAACCACTCCGGTCATGCCTATTGGCAACTTCTACCATTTCCCTTAGAGGAATTAAGCAAATGGTAAAAATGTGTTGACAAATAGCATACAAGTACACCTGAAGAACATCATAATATGTTTATATTAACATTCAGACTTTACTACATGTATAATGTAATTGACTACTGAAGTGATAAGATTTACCTAAAACCAGTACGTTTATGACAAAAGTTACGTAACTTGTATTCAAATGACAAGTTAACATTAAGATTAAACCACCACCCAATGTTTCCTTGTCATTCAGATTACAAATATATCCTACCCAGTTAACATCATTTACAAAAAGGATAACCTCTCTATCAACTATTCTCCCAAAAAAATTAAGGGTTCAAAAGTTATTCTATTTACACCAAAAAAATTACTCCCCAATGTTAGACCCAATGTCAGATGTCATCAAAGCCTGCTAACCTGCAACAAAGAAGCATAAATCAATATTTTAGTTCCCCAATAACCAATTTCATTTATCTTTCGAAACACCCAAAAAATACACACACCACTTACTCCAGTGACAACTTAAATATAGGAATTTACAATTTCACTAATGAATTTAACAACACTGACCACCTCATGCTTACTATTTGTCACTATTTTTCCATTCCCGACGCGTCACTCTCTTGCCCTAGTCAAATTCTTCATCCAAACCCTCTACACTCACAGACCCATCCCATTCGAGCATGCAGTAACAAAGCGAGTCAAGAAATCGGGTGATACCAGCGTTTTAACGGAAAAATTGCTTACCTTTTCCCTCTTTCCAGATCTCGACCCTTGCTCTAGCTTCCTCTTCTCAGCCTCTCTCTCTTCTGGTATATTATTGTTTTCTTCCAGTTCATATCTTCAGAGAGGTTCAGGGCATTTTAGTCTTTCTACTGAATTGACAAAATTCCAGATTGATACCCCATGCCCATTTGGTCATTTCAGTTATTTGCATACCCATTTTGTCATTTCAAATTTCAACAGTCATTTTTCTGTCATTTTCCCTATTTTTTTCCTAATTAGTGAATATTCGATAATTACTGAAAATTCAATACTTATTGCTTTCCATCATAATCTCAACTTTTTGAGCCTAGAATATTATCTAGGGGCTCCTTTTCTACCTTCTATAATTATTCCATAATTCTTAGGAATTTCTAACATATTTTTCCTAAATTTCCATATTTCTTTCACTATTCTGGCCCTTAAATGTTCGAGGATTTTCTTACCCTTAATTATGAAATTTCTGGATGTGACATTTCTTCTCCCTAAATAAATTTTGTCCTTAAAATTTAGAGTGTACCTTGTGGGAATGGTTCAAGATACTTCTCCTTTATTTTTGCTTCCATTTGCCATGTAGCTTCTTCTGATGAAAAACCTTTCCTGACAACTTTGACTAGTGGAATTTGTTTGTTCCTCAGTTGTTTGACCTCCTTTGATTTGAAAATCAAATTAGACACTTGTAATATCCAATTCAACCTCGTAAAATGAGGATTAATTAAAATGTTGGGCACTTTGACAATTTTGCCCCTTCAAAGTACTTAATAAGAAATCAAACTCACAATTATAAATTACTACAATTCATATCAAAAGATGGGTTTTAAACCAATTAATTCCTCTAAAAACATGCAATTAAACATGAATTAATACAGTAAAACTTGGTCAAATCAACTCCTCCACACTTAGACATTTGCCCTCTTGAGCAAATTAAAAGAGAAATAGCAAGAGTTGTGAAAAGACTAGAGTTAGGCATAAACGATGACAAGTGCTCCTCACAACCAATCAAGCCTACACCAAAGACCAACGGTAACTCAACTAACCCATGGAATGAAAGTGACAAATCAAATAGCGGTACTCTCTCTTATAAGAAAAAATAGTGAGAACAACCATGCAAAGTGATTAACTAAAACAACCAATCAACTAAAGGGAATGAGGATTGGAGATCACTCAAAGGATAAAAGTGTATTACTCAGCTAACTTTAATTGGGTCAATTTTCTCTCAAATCCACTTGACAAAACAAACTACCATAAGCTTGTAATGGTTCTACCATCTCTACTAGGAATGCAACAATGCATTGAGTCAAAAAGACTTTAAGGGATGCAGTGATAAATGAAGGCTAAATGGAAGGAATGATAAAAAGGAAAGAAAAAAAGTACCAAAAACCAGAATTGATTCCCAACTAACTTTACATTAAAATCCTTGAAGCACAACCCTTAAATCTTCAAAATCACTAAGGAATTTTCCTTATTCAAAACTTGTATTTTGTGGATCCTTTTTTTTATTTGATTCTGGCAATTCCAACTCCAAGAAGATAAAGTAAAATATCATAAATGTAGCAACAGGTATAGTTGGACTTGAATAAACGATACACATTTTGGTACTTAAATTTGAAGAAGGCTCGACAAGGTGAACAGGGGTTAAATAAAGTAGCTTGTGTTTGGGTAAAGGGTTTAGAAATAAATGCCATTATCCTATCCAAAACACCAATGCATATGAAGCTTTGACAAAGAACCAAAACAAGTTCTAGAGAATGTAAGATCAAGTGGAAAAATCACACTAGAAAGGAATTTGGCCACAAATAACTTCTAACAAGGTTAGGTCTCTTAAGTTCATCCACAATGCTCAATCGAATGAAAGATTAATCTCAATGCATGAATAAATCCACTAAAATTGTAAATCAAAGAATGAAAACCATTTGAAAAGTTTCAACCACCATGAATGAGTTAAGAACTGAAAGGGTTTCAATGCAACTTGAAGAAAATTGAAAAATTTTCCTTGTAAAAGTAAGCAGTCAAAGTCCAAATGTGGGTGAATTTCAATTAGACCTCTGCACAGCTATGAACCAACTTTTAAGGAAAAGTATTGCATGTTCGTCACGACTAACACAGGGATTCACTATGACCAAAATAATCACAGAGGCACAGAAATGAAACTTTGTCGCTGCTAATATAGACACTGGTTGTGACGAAACAACAGGCTGAGAGCAACACACACAAAAATAAACACTTTGTCATGACCAAAGTAACTCCTCGCCGTGACGAAAATAAAGATAGAGGCAAAATTAGATACAATTAAGCATAAATACTCCCCTTGCCCCCACACTTGAAGGGCATAATGTCCTTATTGGGGAAGGCAAGACCCAAAAATTGATTATGGCACAACAAAGCATAGATAAGAAAGCACGAAACACAGGATTGAGAGCATTTAAAGCAAAACCAATCATCAATAACAATGCAAGTTAAGGTGTAACATCATCACAAAATCCAGATAACGCTCATCAACAACAGCAGGCAGAAAAGGAAACAAGCAAATGGGGAACAAATAGGGTAACATAAAGCTCTAGTCCTCCTTGTCCTCCCTCCTCTCCTCTGTAGGTGGTTCCATATTCAACGGCTAGGAGCTTGAGGGTCTAGTAGGTGGTTCGAATGGCTGTAACCAGGACAGCTAGTGCTGAATGCTCCTTCAAACCTAGGAGGCAGAGGAATCCCAAACTATGTAGCTAGAGCTGACATCAAAGGGTCAAAGAATTGATGTCATCAGGTTTCTTGGGTGAGGACATAATTTTGCAGAGCTGTCATCCTCTAATTAAAACTATCTTGGAGAAGTGTAATTTGCTGGCTGAGACTCTCCATGGTGATATTAGAGCCACTGGTCCCTTCAGTCGCTTTTGCAGTGTCAGTGGGCTCATCTTCAGTAATTCTCTTTCCCTTTTTCATGCTACGCATCTTTGTAGCCTACTTATTAGAGGGATTATAGCATTTAGTCTGAACCCCCTCAAATTCTGCATCGTCGTCCTCTACCGGTACTCCGGCTTCAATACATAGTTGAGAAATCAAATGTGGGAACACTACATTGGCCCTAGTAGAGCGAGCACACTGCAGAATAGACTCCAAAACAATCAGAGGGATGTCAACTGCTTCCCTCTTCATTAGCAGGTACAGTAGCAAGGCACCCTTCTTGGTGGTGTCAAAGATGTGGGTGCTAGGCATAATGTTATACCATATAAAGTTTAGCCAGATATGGGCCTCATCATTCATAACTTTCCTTTTGAGGTATACCTGATCTTTGCCCCTTCGGCCTAAGTTCCACCCTCCACACACAGAGTACTAAGGACGTCATTCCAATTAACATCTTGTAGTTTTTTCTGAAGTACTGGAATTTACACTTCTTCACTACCGACAGTTATAATGCTATTGAAACATTTTCTTTTGTGAACTTCACACCTATTCGCGCAGCTTAATCATCGGTGTATCTTCAAATCTTGTTGTAATGTAGAATTCCCTAACCAAGTACTCATTGCCATTCTCTCTTTTCTTCATCATGGCCCCAAACCCTCTTCAGATATCCAGCTGGTAAAATTCTCATTCTGTAGTCTCTAGGAACTCTCTCTGGCAGTAGGCTTCTGGAATAGACAATATCTCAGGCTTGCGCTTTTGTTTTAGCTTGGGCAGTATGAGGAGGCATCTGTAAGAGCAAATATAGCACACACAGAATACAAGCACTCATGAACAAAAACACACCAAAACAAACTTTCTAAACTCCTAAGAAGGAAAAAGAAACTAAGCTAGACAAATCCTAAGACACCGTACTCCTCTACCTAACTAGAACTGAGCAAGCTGAACTGGTTTGAAGAAAGGTTCAAAAGATTAAAAGAAATTAATTGCAAGTGAAGCTCAAAACCAGTAGAGAAATCTGGAGCAAAGAGGTTTCAGCTAATTCGTCATGACCCAACATGAACCCTGGTCGCGACGAATATGCAAAATGGTCCTTGTTCTAGCTTGTGCAAAAATAGTTGGTTGCGACAAAACAACAACCCTCGTCACGATGAAATATGACAGGTGTTTGCAAAAATCAGAGTTAAAACAGGGTAACCAAGAAATTCAACAATGCTAAGCATACTATTCACAGAATCAGTTCAGTTTACCAGTTACAAACAGCCCAGCAACAGTCTAAACATCAAAAAGACCATTCTACACACTCCACCTAATGTTAACCATCAAAAATTTTGAGTACTCTCCCTCGAAAAACTAAGAACTAAACAATAGAAGGAACAAGGAGGAAGAGATCGAGATTACCTTTAACAGATAGGAAAGGAATGAAGCAGGTAGGTTAGAGCAGTAATGGCAGCCTTAGGGAGGTGCACGAACGGTTGGTTGGGCAAAATAGAGTGAAGCAGAGTAGGCTAAGATAAAAGGGGAACTGGTTTGGTAAAGTGGACGATTACGGGAGAGAAACTGTAGAAAATGGGGTTTTGGGGGGTGAAAAGACTAAAAAGCCTAAGGCTTTTCAAGGCCTAGATGAATGTGTATGGTTTTGGGAGAAGATTCGAGGGGCAAAAGCAGGAAACCACAATGTAAATAAGGGAAAAAAGAGAAAGCACAAATCTGGAATTACTGGAAATAAGGCTTTTCATCGTGACCAAGCAGTAATTTAGTCACGACTAAAAATTGTTCAGAGGCATTCAAGAAGTCAGGAAAGGCAGAGTTAGTCACAACAAACTAAGTGTTAGTCGGGATGAAAGCTTAGACTAAGAGCAACCTTGAGAAGAGCTACTAACAACTCTTCTAGCCAACAAATACTAAATTCTAAGCCTATATACCAAACCAATGACCCAATACCCTTGGCAAAACAAGCCCCAGCAGCAAAAACCTCTAAATTAAACCAGAACCCCCAAATAGCACAATGCAGCAATCATCAACTAGAAAAATAGCATAAAGCACAAAAAAGAATAGAACTTGCAGAAAAACTTGGGAAAAATAGAACAAAATAAGGAAACACAATAATAAAGAGCAACAAAGAACAAACAAAACAAGCTACAAAAGCAAAGAATATCTACACTACTGGAGAGTTTCCTTCATCACACAAATCCAACAATATGAGTAACAATTAATATCACAAGCAATCTCAGAATGATAGAGGATAAGGAGAGAAAAGAAACAACCTAAGGTTACGTTTTTGCAGGCTTGCCATAGAAAAGCTTGAGGAGATGTCTACTGGCTAGATGTATAGTGCCATCCATTTCATCCTTGAGCTCAAAAGCTCTATAGCCAAGGACCTTGGTGATGGTGTAAGGTCCATCCCATATCTCTTTTAGCTTCCCATCTTCAAATTTGAAATGGGCTTTGAATTTAAGGACCTTGTCACCAAGCTTGAAACTTTTCCTCAAGATACCACTGTCATGAATAGCCTTGTACCTTTCTTTGTACATTCAGGAGTTGTCGTAGGCCTTATGTCTCAATTCTTCTATCTCTTGGAGCTGAAATAGCCTTTCCTCACCAGCTTTGTCCATTTCCTTGTTGCATGTCAAAACAGTCCAATAAGCTTTGTGCTCTAATTCCACTAGTAAGTGGCATGATTTCCCATAGACGAAGCAGTATGGAGACATCCTTATAGGGTTCTTGAGTATGTTTGGTACCCCCACAGCGCATCATTAAGCTTCAAACTCTAATCTTTTCTTGAATGTTTAACTATTTTCTCTAAGATTCGCTTGATTTGTCAATTGGATACCTCTGCTTGGCCATTTGTCTGAGGGTGATAGGTAGTGTATGTTTTATGTGTGACCCCAGATTTAACAAGTAGGCAACTAAGAAGCCTATTACAGAAATGGGTTCCTTGATCACTCACTAAGTCCTTAGGAATCCCAAATCAACTAAAAATGTTACACTTGACAAACTCAACTACAGTTTTGGCATCATCTTTCTTGTAGGAATGGCCTCTATACATTTGGAAAGGTAATCAACTGCTATAAGGATATAATTGAAGCTATTGGAAGGAGGAAACGGGCCCATAAAATCAATACCACAAACATTAAACATTTCACAAAACAGCATAGGCTTTTGAGGCATCTCATGCCTCCAACTCAACCCCCGAAATTTTTGGCATATCTCACAAGATTTACAGAATTCATAGTAGTCTTTAAGCAGGAAAGGCCAGTAAAACCCACTCTCTAAGATTTTCCTCACTGTCCTCTTTGAGCTAAAATACCCCTAGGACAACATATGGCAAGTAGTGATAATCCATTGTTGCTCTTCTTGAGGCACATATCGTCTTATAATCTAGTCCCTACACAGCCTCTAGAGGAATAGTTCATCCCACACATAATACTTAGACTCGACTTGGAGCTTCTGCACCTAATAAGTGGACATAAAAGGTGGGGTTTCTCCGGTCAAGGATAATTCACAATATGGGCATACAAGCTCCTTAAGAGCTATGAAACATAATATCTCATCAGGAAAAGAATTAAAAAATAAGGTCAGATTTATCAACTCCCCTTACGTCTAAGGACAACCGACTTAGATAATCAGATATATGGTTTTCAACTCCGGCTCGGTCCTTGATCTCAAGATCAAACTCTTGCAAGAGAAGAGCCCAACAAAGCAATCGAGGTTTTGAATATGATTTCATAAAAAGATACCACACTACTACATGGTCAGTGAATATAACAACCTTTGAATTAATCAAATAAGGTATGAATTTATGTAGGGCAAAAATTATAGCAAAAAGCTCTTTCTCAGTGGTTGTGTAATTGACTTACATAGCATCCAAGGTTTTTGATGTATAGGCGATTACCCTTGAAATTTTATCCTCTTTCTGTCCTAACATGGCTATAACAGCAAAGTTAGATGCATCACAAGAAATCTCAAAATGTAAGTCCTAGTTTGGAGTAACTAGGATGGGTGGAGAAATCAACTTAGCTTTGAAGGTATCAAAGGCAATTTTGCAGGTTTCATTAAACTCAAACTCTGTATTTTTTTCAAAAGGTTTGAAAGTGGTAAAGCAATTTTGCTAAAGTCTTTTATAAATCTCCTAGAGAACCCCGTATGCCCTAAAAAGGATCGAATTTCTTTAAGATTAGTATGATATGGAAGGGAGGATATAATTTCAATTTTTGCCCTGTCTACTTCTATGCCTTTGCAAGAAATCAAATGGCCCAAAACTATGCCCTCATTAACCATAAAGTGGCATTTTTCAAAATTCAGAACTAGCTTCTTTGCGATGCATCTTTGTAAAACCTTTTCTAAGCTAGACAAACAGGCAATAAAAGAGTTACCATACACACTGAAGTCATCCGTGAATACCTCTATGCAATCCCCAGGAAATCATTGAAGATCAACATCATGCATCTTTGGAAAGTTCCTGGGGCATTGTAAAGTCCGAATGGCATTCTTGTGTAAGCATAAGTCCCAAAATCACAAGTGAATGTTGTCTTCTCCTTGTCCTCTAGTGTAATGGGTACCCAAAAATAATTGGAAAAACCATCAAGGAAATAATAGTGGGATTTGTCTGCTAATCTTTCTAACATTTGGTCAATAAAGGGGATAGGGAAGTGGTCTTGGCGTGTAACATCGTTAAGTTTCCTATAGTCAACACAGACACGCCATGCATTTTGGACTTTAGTGGGTATGAGTTCATTCTTTTCATTTTTTACTACCGTCAACCCACTCTTTTTGCACACTACTTGAACAAGAATAACCCATTTGCTATCCGATATGGCATAAATTATTCCAGCACTTAGGAGCTTTGAGATCTCCTTCTTAACTACCTCCTTAATTAAAGGATTGACTCTTCTTTAATTTTGTTTTACTGGTTTTGCTCCTTCCTCTAAAAGGATTCTATGAGTACAGATGGTTGGGCAAATACCAGGTATATCAGCTAGAGTCCATCCTATGGCTTTCTTATATTTTTTTCAAAATATTGAGCAACATGTCTTCCTCTTCTAGGGAAAGGTAGTTAGCAATTATGACTGGGAATTGCTCATTTGACTCCAAGAAGGCATATTTAAGGTTGGGTGGCAAGGGTTTAAGCTCAAGAATAGGGGGTTGTACTAGAGAAGGAATTAATTAAGAAATATCAATAGTAGAAAGTGCAAGATTACTCCCCTCTCCCTTCTTTGCTATGGAATGAACCCCAAGGTTGATTGAGCCTGCCATTGATCCCTCCTATTAAGTCCTAAGATTAGGCCCTCATCAAAACTCCCCATATTAAGTCTGAAGCTTAGGCCCTCATCAAAACTCCTTAGGGCGAAATGTTCTAGCCTCTTATGACCTTAGAAACAGCTCCTCCAAGCTCTAAAATCAAAGCACCAGCCATAACAGATGAAGGTGGATGATGGATGATGCACAAAACTGATGGAATGAGGTGGGAAAGGGGTAAAAATCAGTGAAAATCAATAGGAGAACCTCAAGAACCCTTGAAGAACCCTAGGAGACGAAAAATGGGAGTGTCTAGATAGTGAATGGCGGCTGGCTCGTGTGATGTGTTTCCTTAAATCGTAATCTGAGGTTTAAAACCTGATTCTATGTCAGCGTCCTTTTCATCCTAACTAAACATCCTTTTCATCGGACTAACTGATCAAAATGAACAGTTGCATTTAGTTGGCCCTTTTCTGGAATTCCTGTAATCTGTTGGGCCTCGAATGTGATTTCCTTGAACTTAGGTCCTTTGGAGATATTTTTCGTTTGACCTTTGATCTGAAAATCACATTAGGCACTTGTGATATCTAATTCAACTTCATAAATGATGATTAATTAAAATGATGTGCAATTTGATACTTTTGCCCCTTCAAAGTGCTTAATAAGAAATCAAAACCACAATTAAAAATTACTACAATTCATATCAAAACATGCATTTTAAATCAATTAATTCTTCTAAAAACATGCAATCAAACATGAATTAATAGAATAAAACTTGGTCAAATCACAGGCTTAAACCCTGGTACTTTGTTGTCTTAGACCCTTCTTGATCTATCTTTAGTCCGGTCTTTTCAACTTGCATTCTTGTCTCTTGCCTCATCTTAAGGATCTACCCGTCAATACTCAGCCTGTCTCTATATCACAAGAGGTTCTTCATGTATCTAGAGCTAGCCTGAATGTCTCTTGTTCAGGTCTTACAGCTCTAATTCTTCTAACTTTGGCTTTCCTCTATTAATTGGAAGGAAATTGAGCCTAACCTAATCAATGATAAGGTTATCTGGAAGGAAGTCATGGGTACTCTCTTGGTACTGATTTACAGCTGAAGGAGCTTTTCACATCTCCAACTCATCCCTGGTCCTCGTCTTCCCACAGAGGTACTATACTCTTACTCTTATAGCCCGACCACTTCCTTTGAGCTCAGTCCACTATGACCTCGGGAGCTACTACGCTCTACCATAAGCCTCTTCAGGATTTACTATAACCTTGAATACTATCATTAGTCTGAGCTACATTAAGATCTCTGGGAAACTCTAGACCACAGGACTAAGTAAAGTTACCTCCACTTACTTAGTCACCTAACTGATAATTCCCTAAAATTGTTCCAAGAACCAATACCATTCTCTTAGGTTTCATGTTAATTCCCCAAGCCACCTATTGTTTCTTTAGGTGCCTAAGCCAATCTACCTTAGGAGTTCTCTTACTCCTCTAGCTGTTCTTACCATCTCTTAACTGGGTTAGAATGGTACAGAGAGAGGACTTATGCAACTTCTCTTTTATCTACTTCACTTTTCAGTAGGAGCCTACTCTAAAATGCATAATGCCTAGCATTTCAATGCAAGGAGTATAACCTCTTACTGGTTGCTATGTTTGTGGCGTGTCATCCTGACATCTTTTACCTAAAAGGGAGCCTCTCTTACTGTTTGCAGTTGATTCTGAAAGTTAGAGGGAGAGGACTTATGAGGTTCTTCTTCTTTTTGCTTGCTCTAGTACTTTACTAAACTCAGGTACATCTAAGCCTAGCTTGTTTTTGGCTAGTCAAGCTTCAATTGGGTGAAGTCAACTCTGCTTGCCTTGCCTCAGCTGCTTCCCTTTTCTTGCTTGGATATGGTATCCTGCTCTATCGAGAGCAACATCAATTCTAGCTTGGAGGACCAGTTCCCACTTTTCTAGGAAGACTCCTGGCTAAGAACTTACCACCTGAAAAAGGATGCCTCTCAACCTAACCCAACTGATTGAGTATCTCTTAACATTATCGTGAACATGCCAACCTCTTAAGCTGTAACATCCCAAAATTTAAGAACCCTAATAATGGGAGTGTACGAAATGAGATATAATTGATAAGCATAAGGTATGAGTAAAGCATGAAAACCTAAAATGGGACGAAACCGACTTTATCGGGTCCCTAGGGCAAAACGGTAATTTTGAAAAAGTTTCCAAAAATTACCTAAAAATAGAAAAAAATGAAATTAGAGGTTTTTGAGTCACACATGATATTTTGGGAGTGAGAATAGCCCAAAATAAATTTTGGAATTCCTGAAAAAATAATTATTTTTGGGAAAATAGGGAAAATAAAGGGAAAATAAAGTGATAAAATTATTTTAATTACCTAAGGACTCCAAAAATCCAAGGAAAAATATGGATACACTCCCTAGGAATATATATGAATTTATAAAATTGTTTCCAAGCATTGGAAATCCAGGAAATACTTTATGGGGAATTTATTTCCGAATTCCTATCGGTAAGGACCCGATTTCGGAGAAAATGTGAAATAAATATCTAGAGGTCTTGAAAAATCCCCAAAACTTTCAGATCACACTCTTGGAATAAATAGGGAATTATCATGAAAAGAAATGGAATTTTTGAAGCCCCTAGCTATTTTTCCTAGTAGAGGGCAAGAAATCGGGTATTATGTGACCGAATGAATTTTTAAATTACCCTAACTAATTCCATTGTTTCCTAACTAGTTTTTACCATTTAGTTAGCATCCAACAAGGCCCGAATTCGTGCTCACCATGATCAGAACAGCTGGCTTGTGTGCTGGGCAAATTTTCAACCATTGGATCAACTCTCTTGGAAAGTGAGTCAAAGAATGTGTGGCTAGGATTTGTTCTTCATTTTGGCCGACCTTAGCACTTAATTTGGGGCAGAAATAGCTGCCCAAGGGCAGGTTTTTGGGCAGCAAATGAGCTATATAAATACCCCCCACAGGCATTCAAAATCCGGACAGAAATGGGACAATAGAGGGGGGGTTCTACACATTTTTCTTCTTGGCTTCCAAACACTCCTCAATTCACCTCCAATCCAAGGTTAATCATCAAGCTTTAATCCAAGACTCCTTGAGGTATGTTTAGGCTTTAATTTGATGCTTTTTCCGTGGTCAAACCGTGACTTAATTTGAGGGGGAAGTGCTGTTTCATTTCTGTTGTGCTGGAAGTGCTAGGAAAGGATAGGAAATTGAGTAGGAGTTGTGTTGTTGATGTTTGGTGCGTTTTGAATGGGTTATGGAAGGAATTACCCTATGAACTATGACTTTTCAGTTCAGCCAACTCAAGAACTCAAGGGTAGGAATTGTTTCAATAAGTTTTAATGGTTCCAATGGACTTAAAATGTGATGGTATGTAGGATTATGCTAAGGAAGTATGTTCAAATTCATTGGAATCAAATATGAAAATTTATGAACCTAAGAGGAAGTGTTCAGCCATCTTGAATATATGGACTTATGATTGGATTTTGAAAGTTTTGATGCTTCCATTGAACTCCTTGGGCATTTTTGTGTGGGGTTATATGGATGAATTGAATTTGGAAGCATTAAAAATCAAAGTTAGAAATTTTGACATTTTTCCTTGGAAAATTCGTTTCCGTTTTGACCAGAACTTAAGGAAGGGATTTGATTTTATAAAATTTGATTTGATATTTGAATTCTACATGAAAAACCATGTAGGAATGGCCAAGGAGGTTTCTTGAATCAAAAGGAAAACAATTAGGCCAAAATCCCA